>NC_056729.1:984116183-984276183 GCF_019279795.1 Protopterus annectens
TGTCAAACATCAGGACAATCTGCAAGCATATAGGTTCATAGGTGTGTACTAGGCCAATGTCTCTGGAACCTTTACAAGCCTCGCCCATAGAAGTGCCTGGCATCATGCTGCCATTATTTCCCAGTGCCTCTATCAAGTAGAGCTACTGGAGTAATCTCCAGGATGAACTTTCTATTTCCCATCCACTCATCAATATATCTCTTGAAAAGGGCCAACGAGGTGCTCTGGTTGACATGTATGGGAAGTCTATTCCAGACTTTGGGCAGTCTCTGGGTTATGAACTTGTCCCTCCAGCATGTTCTGTTGATTGTGGTAATGAGGTTGAGATCCCTGGAGCATGTGGTGTGGAGGGATTGGGATTTCTTTAGGTGTAACATTTCTAAAAAGGGTTGGGTCAGACATGGCTTTGTAAGTCTAGCAGAGATCAGCTCTTATTAGACAATATGAGACAGAGAAAAGCTGGGGCTTTTCAGTCTGTCGATGTAGGGCATGTGTTTAAGGCCTAGGATCCTCTTTGTGAGGTACTTTTGTGGCCTTTCCAGCTGTTGCAGGTGTTTAGTGTGGTACATGCCAAATGGGGCATTATACTCGATAATTGGTCTAATGAGGGAAGAGTAGAGAGAGATAATGACCTCTTTCTTCCTGGATGCAAAATCCTTGGTAATGAGAAGTGCCACATAGAAGGACTTTCTGACCAGAGTGGCAATGTGGTGGTCAAAGGAGAGGTTGCTGTCAAGCAGTCTTACCAGATCTCTTATAACGCCTTCAATGCTCAGTGGGCTACCATCAATGTGGTAATTAGTGGGAACTGGTAACCAAAAAATTCCAGTAACCTTGAATCATTGGATGTTAAAATAAAAGTCTTTATTTCACCACAGGACCACAAGACCAACACAAAAACAATGAAAACTTCACCATGGAACTAAGCACTTTCACCCACCTAGGGCATCATCAGAGTACAAATTTTAGAAAAAACATCATCCCTTAAATACAGATACTACATAATTAGTTAATTAAATAATAATGTAATCAATCAATTATACAATATTCTAATTAAAATAATAGAAACTATTGTCTTTTAAAGTGACAGGTCTGGTTTAAAATACACATGGACATGAACTAGAGTGTAATATATAAAACTGACAGTATTGCACATAATATGTATAGTGTGCTGGCAGCCCTGGAAGCTACCAGAACTAATCCCATATCTGGCATGCCTCACAGCTGTATCAGGTATTCGCCAGTGGGGACATCACAGGGGTCACCTTGTGGGGATGTCTGGCTACGCACTGGAGCCGTGGTTGATGACACCCATCAGAAATGCACACACACACATGCAAGAACGCCATAATGAGGCACACGCACAAACGAAAGAATAATCATAGAGCGCAGTGTTCGGATCTTGAAATCACGGTTCCGTGTTTGGATACATCCGTGGAGCCTTGCAGTACTCTCCAGGCACAAGTGCCCACATATTCATAGTATGTTGTATGCTACACAATATGATTCTGGCGGAAACAGCTGCTGCAGGGACATAATGCCGAGGGCCACCAAGCCCGCCACAACTGCCAGGGCAAGCACAGGCACAGGGCGGCGGCGCCACAGACACACTGAGCCAGCCCCAGTAGGTAGACAGAGGCACTCCAATATGCCTACGCTCTGGCAAAGAGGGAACGCATAGCACATACTTTGACAGTGTAGGCCCCATGGACTGACACCTCCTGACCTGCACACACAGTAAAATGGACGCTTCACACAAACATGTCCGCCTGCAATGTGTACCGTATGTGCGGACGTATGTGACTCCAACAAAGGCACCGCCAAACACTGCATCACCCAATAGCCAGCAGAGCATGGAACGCCAACACCTCAACGCGACGCCGTTCAACAGCACACGGCGAGCCATATGCTGCCACTATCGCCGAAGTCGACCACACATGTACGCATGTGCATACACAGATACGGAAATACATATCAGTACACATGTAGAAATATATGTACGCGATACACAGATAGAAAGGACAACAGGGTAATATGGAACCCAGGGATGCAAGTTCACAGATAAGTAAGACTAAATCACCGTACATATTAAACATAGTGACCGACAACCCGATCATCCTGGAGGGTGGGCAGGGCAGGTAACGCCCGCCATGGAAATGTTAACCTGCAGCAATACATATCCGCTGTCGGGATGGTCACCGGGTCCACGTACAGTAACGGATATGTGTAGGGTCACCACCTGTCCCACGCCAGAGGGACAGTCCACCTTTGGGCAGTTGTGTCCTGCAAAAACATTGACAAAATGGCAAATGTCCTGAGATTGCAGGACAAAACCATTTCCCATAATTACTTTATTAGTTGCAGAAAACAGTTATTTTGTAGAAGAAACATCTAAATATGATAATAAACAGAATAAGCAAGTGTAATGCTACAGCTTTTTATTCCGGCAAAAAGTGAATCGCTGTCCTTTGTACTGGCCGTGGGTATGTGTTGGCATGCAAAATCTGGACGCATCTACTACAAATGTCCCACTTTGGCCATTTGAAAAGGTGGCAACCCTACATATGTGCGTCATATCCATAGGACATGAGTGCGAGATACACGCCACCGGGCGATGCGCCAACGAGGTATTGTGTTCAACCGCCGTGCGAAGCCGAAAGCATACCAGTGAAGTGTATGACATTATGAGGAACGCATCTCATCTGGGGTGTAAAACAGTGCATGTTCCTCGCAGTTCCTCCAAGTTCCACATTGAAAATGTCTCAAACAACCATTGTTAGGAATGTATATAAATGACATCCTGGTAAATAGAATGTACTCATAGTAAGTTAGTAAAGGTTCTTCACTGTAAGTAAATCAGCATATCATAATCAACCTATGACCTACTTAGCTGAAGTTGTCACTATGCCATTACTATGTGTTCCACATTATGCCCATGTGTTTCACATTACTACTGTGTGTGTTCCCACCGAAATAGAAGGTTGACAGCCATGGCGGCAATATGTGTATGTGTGAGGTGAGGTTGTCGGTGTTCCGCTGTGTGTGTGTAATGTGTGTGCCAGTGTAAACTGTGTATGAAGGTGACATGTCACAGCCGGAGTGTAATAACAGGCGAGGCATACAGTACAGGAACCATAGGCGTATGTACAGCAGTACCCACAAAGTAGTACCGACATCTCCTCAGTGGCTATGCACGGGCTTAACGAAAATGATGCAAAGAAATGTCCCAAAGTGTACCACAGGGCCATAGCAAACAGGAGATGCAAAGGACGATGTACAAACCACTTAATCGTAGGTATGGCGCCATAACGCATAATTCCACACGGTCCGTCGGGCAACGCTACACAGCATCAGGCATGTACGGCGAAAATATCTAATCGTGCCATCCCGCACCGATCGTGAACAGTCACGGTCCGGTAAATACCGCGTGTGTTCCACGCACCGCGGACGTAAGCAAGCTGCACACGAATAGGAGGCTACCGGTAGCATACAGTCCGCCCAAGTATAGACCACAATCACCGTGAACTATCAGCCACAAAATGCCAATGGATGGTAGGCACGGACTAACATCCGCACATATATAACCGATGTCCAGGAGCAATACGCGCAGGAAGCACACATGCAGGCGATACCGACAGCAGACTACATCAACCAAACAAACATTCCCGAACAACACACAGGTAACCAGCAGCGCCTCAAGCAGGGATCGAGCACTCACAGAAGCATAACTGGTAAGTATAAATGCAAGACTCACACCCGCACTGGCCACCCACATCCGCAGATATACCCCATTGCACATATCAAAGGGATAACAGCAAAAACCGTAGCAAACACATACAGGCAGTGAATGACAGCGGCATACCCACAACAAGCTCCTGGGAAACACTAGCAGCGCGTCATGCATCCATGCATTCGCTATGTACAGGAAAATAACAGCCATGTAACACATTTGAATGCACAACGCCACCGACAGACGCCGCCAGGACACGGGGACCCACATATCGAACACAATACCATACCCAACACACACAATCCACGGCTAACACCACAGCTAAATGTACCCGACAACACACATAGCGGATGCAGTCACACAAACATGATACAATACATACCATCCTCAATGGTATTGTAAATAACCAACGCCACACGAGGAAAGAACCATGGCCTAGTGCCGACGCCAGAATCTAACGAAAGGAAGGGGATCACCGCTGATATGCGCATAAGTACACACCGAGGAACAGCTATTGGCCTGATTAACCCACATGCATCAGGCTTACTCTAATATAAGGAAGACTCCTGGATATTCAAACCGTGATGTTCATACCTAACGATACAAAGTAGAGAAAGAGAAACAGGGAATAGAGACTAACTCAAAACAAAAGGTCGGAAAGGTATGTCGAACCCACGACATGTACTGGTGTGTAACGACGATACGTATGACCTAATCTGTACAGTATGTGAACGGTGTGTGTAGGTAAAGATACCTGTCCATCAGGCAGAGAGAGGCTAAGGTTGATATGTAATGCTAAAACGCCGCAGCATACCAACAACTGTGGACAACGGTGCACAGCAGTGGGACAACATGTAAACACCCGATAACCCCAGGGCCGGGCTTGCCACCCTTCAAAAGGCCAAAGTGGGAAATCGCCGGGACACACTTCAGATGTTACAGGTGGACACATACCCATGGTCAGTACAAAGGTTAGAACTCTACTCTTTGCATAAAGAAAAGTGTAGTCTTGTAGCAGTTCAGTTGCTTATTGTGTGTCTTGTAACAGTTAGGAATGTACATACATAAATAAGTATGTTATGCAACTCTTACATAAGAATGGATATAGTGATGTCCCACAATCTCATGACATTTGCCATTTGTCGTAAATTTGTCAGGAGACAACCGCCCAAGGAGGGACTGTCCCTTGCAAAGTGGCACAGGTGGTAACCCTACCCCAGGTCTGCCATAGGGGTTGCAAACACAGAACAATGCCACCACCCACGCCGATGCTGGCAGTGGATATCCAACACTGAAGTGCCACAGCAGGGGATAGGACATTTATGTATAGTGTCACAGCACACGTGCATGGGCATATACCGTCGATGTCATACGGAATGTGCGCACGACGTGCACCTATCCCACGCAGGGCCACTATGTCAATTATGTGTAATGCAAAGCTGGCATGATGGATATGTTCACAAATCATAGACAGTATCACAGGCATAGCATGCATGATGGAGCGATGGGCTAATGTTATATACATACACAAGATATGTATGGCCTGCACATATGGGACAATGTAGTAGCAGAATAGGCACCAAATGGAGGTAACAGCAAGTGACCATGTCCAAACGTTCCATAGCAGGTGCAATGTGTGCCACAATGATGTCCAGCAGGGCCGTGGTGTAAACACATGTGCAATGTACAGTACAGACACCCCCCCCATGGAAGTGTCGACTGAACTGCAGAACTGGATGTCAACAGACATCTCTATACAATACGTCCGCTGTGGTGGTACCATGGGTGTGTGTCACCCTACCAGCAAGGCAGCTATCACATGACTAGTGACACAGTGTGCCCTGTGGGATGTGCACAGGACCTATGTCCCACAGCATGGTGTGTGTCCAGTCTGTGGATGTCACACAGACGCCCGGGCTGAGCAATGTGGCATGTGTGCACACATGCAGGACTGTCTCCCCTGCCCACAGCAAATGCCATGTAGGAGTACTACATGCATCAGTACTGTGGAGAACATGGCCCATGGCAGAGTACATTACACCCCTGTGTTAGTGGCATGCAGGTGAGCGCAGATGTGTTACATGGCTGTCATTTGCATATGTCAACCGTCTGTGCTGGGTAGAGATAACAGCATGACTATACTGAGACATGTTACGTTGTATCCTTTGTGTAAGGTACACCACACATGTGTCATTGTAACACGGCCGCGCGGTACATGTATGTATGGCACAGGTACAAGGGCACCCAAGGTATCAGCTAGACATACGGTCCAGAAATGTAGTCCTGCACATGTGTACCCACGCTATGGTGTAATATGGCAACTACAGCACCATGTGGGCCATGTGTGTACATCAACCATGTACAACGTGATATGCCTGTATAGCGACAGTATCCATGTGATACACACCGCATGACTGTCAGTATGCAAAGGTGATGTGTATGCACTATGTGTGATGTAACTGATGCAATGATATCTACATGATATATCCGCCACACTGACACCTGTATGGGTGTCAGCAACATGAGTAGGATGAGCTAGAATGCTGCCAGGTATGTAGAAGTGGTATATGTAGGCACGTACAGTACTGTGTGACAGCAGGTAGTGTACTTATGCAAATACTGAGCATGAGGGACCACATGTCTGAGGAACGGCAATGCCACACGGCCCTGAAATGTTGTAGGCAGCATGATATGCCTGCACCACTGTGTGAACTGTACAGAAGGCACATGGGGTAACATGCCGATACATAGGGCACGATGTGATGCTGGATGCGTACACTGTCAATAGCATAAAAGTGGAATGGTGCTGAAGGGCAAAGAGCGGATCATGTCTGATGTGATACCCTCTGTACCACCCCAACCACCCATGCAATAATATGACAGGTGGCCAGCATGGGATGTGGTGTGCTGTGGCACAGAAGCCCAACAAGGGTGCCAGGAAAGGCATGCAGGTAGTCAATGAGTGTGTCAAGCATGTATGTCAAGATGTGGCCCAGTGCCATACTGAATGGCCCAGTCATGGTGAGATGCAGCCCCATCGTGCAATGCAGTACCGTCCATGTGTAGTGTGATAGATGTGGTAGTGTGGTGGTCAGGGTGCACAACGACATGAATGGGCTAGCAGTCACTGACGTGTGCTGCTGCAGAGACATGTAACAGCCAGGTTGGCGGGATACAACAACTACGGCGGTTGGAGGTGACATTGGGACTGTGTTCCCAGACATAACATGTGCATGCCAGTACTATGTATGTGTCCACAGGGTTAATACAATGTCCAGCCAAGGATTGGAACCCTGTAGTGAGTGACAGTGTGTATTGTTGGTAGGTACCCCATTGGCAGGCAGGATGCCAGCAACATCTGTGTCGTCAATGCCTGCATGACCGTGGTATGCTGAATTGAATGTGGATGTAGTCAAACAGCAGAGACATACCACCACACTGCGTGAGGGCCCACACTGCAATGTCTGGCAGTCATGTGTAGGTAGCTAGCTGTGGAGTATGTCATGCACCAGCAGGACACACCATGACTGTCAAGTGACACACAACACACAGGTGAACAAAACTACCGTGCAACAGCCTGCACATGTGCCCATACAGCACGTGTGCATGGAACAGGAATACCACTGTGGCGTCTGTGAAAATGCCAGCACCACCATGTCCCAGTGTGGAATAGCATGGTCCCTACCAGTGTGTAAATGTAGCAGAAGTGCACTGTGATCACTGTTGGCATAGGCACATAGACTGTCCATCGGACGTGGTGCCATGCCCTCAACTACCTCTGTCAGTGGATGTCAGTAATACCGGCTGTAGTGTGTATGTACCATGCATGCTGCTATGGTTGTGTGCTTAGGGTGTGGCTAGCAGGGATGGTTAGCATGGATGTTCAGCAAACAGAGGGGGGAGGTGTGTAGGCCTAGCATACAGACACATGGAGGTTTGGTGCATGCTGAGGGTAGTGTAGGTATGGTATGTGTCGTGTAATGTGTCACCCAGCTATGCGAACTGCATGGCCAAGGATGTGTGGGTATGTGGGAGTCCATACTAGGGAAGGTCGTGTTGCTGGCAATACATAGCAGTAGCAACTGTCCCAGGTGCAATGTACAGCATGCCAACCCGACTGGCATGTAACCTGTGGTGTACAGTGTCTGCACTGTCGCGTGTCACAATGTGTGTAGTGGCCACAAACATGGGTATCTGAACATGGACTACCTATGATGCAATGTCATGGGAAAATACAGTATGTGTGTAAATCACGGTGTGGTGTGGAACCACCCACCTGTGTGTGTTGCAGTCCAGGTATGTGACTGGGAGGTATGATCTGTGTACAATCTGGACTGGCAGGTGTGCCGTGTAGGGCATGGAGGCAGGTCCCAGGCACCGTAGATAAATGACATGTGTGCTGTACTGTGTGTGCAGTGCTAGTGTACAGCACAGTGGAGGGTGTAAGCATTGTTACATATCACTGCATGCTGTGCCTACCTGTGACAGCCCTGCCAGAGACAGACATGTGACACCGCTGCACAGGCAGCATAGCATGAGAAGATGTACATGTGGGCTGCACACCTTAGCCAGATGTCCACACGTCGTGTGTGCCAGGGTAGTGTGGTTCAACACGACTATCAGACTGACAAACAGCACATGCCTGCATAACAACAGTATGACCATAGTCAACAGTCCCAGTGACAGAGTAGGCCAATGTAGACTATCCCTGCATGCAGACCAGTGGCTACTGGACACCTGGCTAGACACACACCTGGACGGTTAATTCACCATTGAGCCATCACATGTCCACGTCCATGTGGGCCGTACAATGTCATCACAGGGTGGTCACAATAGCAGGTGGCAAGGCAGACACGGTGTACCAGGTGATGTGTCATGTGTGCATATGTTGAGTAGCACAGCCGTTCACATGTCTGCAACATACTGGTGCACGATGTATACTGTTACATGATGAATGGAACTGCACTGTCACCCACTACAGACCCAGCTGGCACAGGTGTGGTGTGACTGGTGTAACCCATGTTTGCACAGGATACACACTGCTGTTGTAGGCAGCCATGCTGGTGGCCACCAGTGATATATGCAGTGGTCATACAAACATACCGCATACAGTGTTCAGGCAGGAATGTCAATTGTCGTGGATGATGTGCTGCTATGTGAATGTGGGTGTTTGTTGTGAATGTCACACATCCAGAAGACACCATCTGGTGCAGTCATGGTTGTCAACACCGGTACACACATCCACAGCAGTCAGAACCCAGTCCCGACAATGTGTGTCAGTCACCCTTGTACCGTGTGACATATGTGCACATGGCGGAACACCTCCCACTGTCATCTAAGCTGGCTACATGATGGCTGGAATGTGCTGTGAAATGTACAATGCTGGTAGCCCAATGAAGTACCTGGAATCAGACACAGTACACTATGTCAGCCATGTAAACCATGCACAACAATGACTGCCCAACAGACACAAACAATGCATTGACACATGGAACATGTGCTCATGACAACACTGAGGTATGTTGCACATATAGATGTACAATTGTTATCTATGGCTATAGCATGCATGTAGACACACATAGCCACAGGTAGTACCATGTGATGTGGGTAGGGGGTCATTGCTTGTGTATATGTGACAGTAGATGTACACAGACATGTCCGGCATAGCCGCCATGTAGGTAGCTGTGGTATGTCACTACTGGACATGCCCATACAGATTACCATGTCCCGCAGGAGATGTGTTAGGTGTGTACCACATGTGACATGCAGACAACAATCTGCAATGTGTATGGCTGCGGTGTACCTGTGTGACAATGTCTGTGATGGGTGCAAAGGCACATAGTATCGTATTGTATGCACACAAGCCCCACATAGCTGCATAGCCTGAACATACAGTACAAGGAGTGTGGATGATAGCAACCCACAGGTGGAGATGGGTATGGACGGCCACAACCACATGTGTGTGCGGTGTTCACGTCCACGACACATGAGCATCTGAGAGGCTAAGCGTCACAGTTGTACAGGGTCGCATGTACATATGTTCAGCAACATCCCTGTATGTCCCACCACTGGCCTGTGGACCGATGGACAACAAGCAAATATGCAGGTATGAGATGCGCACAGCACATCACAGATGCCTACTGTAGAACAGGCCTACCATGTAGACATGTGCACAGTAGGTCTCGCCACCTGCAGTCAAACACGTTAGGTGCCAAACCACACCAATAGTCCGCCAATGACACAGATGGGCGTGCATGGGTCTGTGTATGCATGTCTGGCAATGGCTCCGGCATAGCAATATAGCCGTGTCACCATTGTGCGCAACAATATGAATGGGTTGTATGTGTGACGGGGGCATCATATATGTATGGTCAGATCGACGATACCATCAGTGGGCCTGCTATGTGAACATCCATGTCCCCATACATGGATACCTCTGCTGAGGCCAACACCACATTCACACAGGGAGGGATGGCGGTGTGGTGCAGCAGCAGACATGTGGGTGGCACCGGCAATGTATGTACACATATGTGTTACCCACATCAGTTCAGGCAGATATCCATGTGCATGGGATAGCGGTGTGTGTACACATACAGCACTGTGTCGATCAACATCCCAGCACATAGCACCTGCCAGGGCTACAGTGTATGCATGGATGTGTGATACCTGCATGCACCACACACACCCTCAACAAGCAGCGTGCAGCATACCGCTGGAGGACAGTGTCCACACCATGGTGATAAACATGTTGAATGTCCATATTCACACAGCTATGACAAAAGCAATGGACAGCCACCCTGCCAATACCGTCAGCCCCTGGGTGGGTCACACCCATTGCCATGTATGTGGCATACCCCGCCATATCATGCAGAGATGACCAGCAAGGCTGCATGAGCTATCACAGTCCCACATGGTGCAATGGACAAAAGGCACTCTCACTATCAACCATACACAGTAGTAATGTGGTGGCGATGCACCCTGTCATGTTACAGGTGCTGTGTGATGCTCTGCACAATGTGTGCGCATGCTATGCATGGCCTTTCCTGCTAATGTGTCATGGTTAAACATTGCTCCATGTCTATCACATCGTAACACAGGTGAGCTGGGGCAAGTTGTCCAGCACCGTACAGTGCTGTGTGGAAGTACATGGCACAACACATGCATGCAGGTGTCCATGTGTATGTGTACAGTGCCGCTGCTGACGTTCACAATGGACACAGACGTGATGTGTACTGACATATACACAGCGTGCAGGTGAACAGTAGCACAGACGTCACATGGGGACATATGCCAACTGATATGGACATAGGTGCAGCCAGGTACACATGTCCATGGCAGGCTAACATCTACATGGTGCGTGCACAGTGTGATGGTGGCACACAGATATGATGTGACACCCAGTGCTCAATGGTGTGAAGCCACAACATCGGCTGTGTCACCGCCGATGCCCTTCACAGATCACTGTGCAGATGTCGTGCATGTCATAGCAATGTATTTCCAACAGTATGCCAGCACAGCAGTGTGAATGTGACCTGCCACCATCATTATGTCTTCCAGATAATGCCACGTCCTCGGCTTCCACCATTTAGCCGACAGGAGGAGGAGGTCATCATACCATACCTCCAGAGTAACTACAACGCCCTGTTTAGCCATGTGCCACAGCAGGCACAAGAACGGCAGGAGATGTGGGAGGAGTTGTGCAGGAGGGTGAACAGCGTGGGCGGAACCAACCGCAGCTACCAACAAATCCGCAGGCACTGCACAGACCTGATCCGACATGTAAGACAGCGTGCCGCTGCAATCGCCAGGCAACAACGTGGGACAGGTGGTGGGCCACCAACACAGCCCCACTCACAGCCACGGAGGAGCTCCTGGCCAGTCTGGGGACACCCACGGAACAACACGCAGAACCACTTGCGTCCATCGTGGAGGTGGGTGTCTCCCGAGCTATGAGCCTGGAGCTGCATGGTAAGTCAGTGTTGCATGTTTGTATGATAGGCGACGTGGGTGTGGGTGTCATAGTACAACACATGATATAGCAATACATGCCAGGTATATGGCCACACAAGATGCAAACCATTGTATGCTATGTTGTGTTAGCAGACATGTGCATAGCACATGCAACCACACATGCATGATGTGTCATGCACAGTGCTGACCGTGGAGATAGTAATGGCTAATGTGTATACCTTTGTGTAATGCCTTTACAGGTACGTCTGGCGTGTCGCAAGGACAAGGGTCTGTTGCAGGTAAGTCTGTTGCCAGTCAAACGCATGTTCTGCTGTATTGATATTCCCCATGTGTCTAGGCATGACATGCTCACCTGTGTGCCCCGTCACACGGTATACAGCTCGCACCACCCGACATACACACCACCCATGTACAGTAGATACACCCGTTACGTGAGTGGTATGACACCACACAACCAATTGGTGTGTTACGTGCATTCAGCTATGCATACAATGGTGTAGGTGTTACACAATGGCTGCATGTGTAGTATGCATTGGTATGCCAGTGCAGTATGGACACAGTACCACAGAGTGAGCTGTGATCTGGCCAGAGCACAGGTGTTACCAATGTGACCCATGCCCCTGCATCAGGTGCACATCGCTAGACCTGGCGGATGCCATGTCCCATGCACGTGGATGTCTGGCTGCAGCATTGTCACACCATGATATGACCTATGCACAACATAGCAGACATACACACTGTCAGCATATCCGTAGAGAATGTGACACATCACACTAGTATGGGTGTATGTCACATGGGCCACCACAGGGCCGTATGCACAATGTCTACCACACACAATTGTCAATGAGTCAGACAGACAAGGCCATGGTTGATACCTACAGGCATGTTGCCACATAGCACATCCACAGTGGGTACTCACCATTGCACCCTGTACACACATAGTGGGTTCATCAATGTAGTGGACCCCTGGACATCTGATGTAGTACACCAGTGACATGAAATTCCTCTCCACAGCTACTACAGGTGCCTTAATGTCCACTCATATATGTGCTGCTGAGCAGCTGAACTGGCTTACAGACATGGCAATGTAATGCGTCCAGGTCACGCGCACAGACACATAGCTGTGTCCTGCTGCTGTGCAGTGGCACAGAGCCGCACCACACACCGTACAGCTATGCACACAGCAAGCGTACCTACACAGACATCACTGTTACACATACATTGTATCTGTACACTGTACACATAACACTGCACCATGACAGCCATCATGATGTGGTGCATGCGGTGGGACACCATCTTCACACGTCCACTGATACCGCATGTTTGCGGTGTACATTACATAGTGTTGGCAGCCATGTGTACTCCCAACTGCCCGCCGCCACACGGTGTATCACGCTGATGCATGCAAACTACCATGAATGTGTGTACTGCATGCCTACTAAATGACACCTGCCTGTTGTACTGTCCCCACCAGGGCAGTGTACATACTGCCACTATGAATGTCTGGTCTGCATTCACTGGTCTGTGTTGTGTGAATGCTGCATGCCACCTGCATAATCACATGCATGCTGTGTGTGTGTGTGTGTGTGTGTGTGTGTGTGTGTGTGTGTGTGTGTGTGTGTGTGTGTGTGTGTGTGTGTGTGTGTGTGTGTGTGTGTGTGTGTGTGTCTGTGTGTGTCTGTATTGTAACCCGATGGTATGTCTTTGTATTGACAGGTGCTGTAGGTGCTGCCTCCTGCGGTCAATCTGATGCTAGTGTCCCCACAGATACTAGTGGTGATGAGCATGTGCATGAGGCACAGGCAGGGTCATCACAGGCAGAGTCTGTGCCACTGGAGAACATCACACATCGTCCCTTTCATCCCTGCACACGGTTCAGATGCCGACACATACCCCAACACCGTTGCCCATAGATGACGGTCAGTCAGCGTCTGTTGTCCCCGAGCAGGAATGTGGTGGCTGCAGAAGGTGTGGGTACACGATGTTGCCAGTGTAAGGACTGGTGCAGTGCCACGCAGGCATGTGGCAGGTGCTGCCTGGGGAGACTGCTAGACATACACCTGCCGTCCAGGGTGCAGCAGCTGGTATAACCAGACGCATGTTCCAGACTGTAATGGCGGGCGCAGGCACGTGCGAACGGGCAGAACCAGGAGGGCAGAGGCTGCAGAGGTCCGCAATCCGCACTAAATGACAGCATCCAGGCATTGGCAATGCACAACAGCATCTTGCCGATGTTCTGGATAGGAGATTACGATATGGCTGGTCTCATCAATCGAGGCTTGGCCATCCTGAGCGCGGCGATCCGTTGCAGGAACACCAGGTAGGGGTGAGGCATAGGGCACGGGCGTGGTGCCAGCAACACCACCTGCTGCAGGTCAGCGTGTGCGTGCACCTCCCATGCCCACACAGACAGTGATGGTAGCAGTAGCACTGCAGCTGCTACCACACCATCCACACCAGGACAGAGCAGGCCCGCGTGGACGGCCCTGACGGCCCCGTCAGGCACGCTTCCAGCGGACATGTGACATCGGAGAGTGGACAGTCTGTACCTCCACCGGTCGTGCCTGCGACCCCAGGCGAATGCGGGTCGCCGCCGCAGACACAGTGAGCCGTAACACCTGCACTGTACAGTCAGGGGCTGCCAAGCATATCCCGTGTAGGCATCACAGATGACTGAACTGTGTACACACACACCACACACAGCAGACACAACTGTAGGGCTCCACCACACCCACATGCAATCTACATAGTCATGCCCACTCAATGCACTGGCCCTTACACACACACATGATGTCATCCATTGGTACAGCCTATGCCTGTGGCACTATATCACCCTGTGCATATGATTAAGTCTCTGCCGCGATAACTGTGAGCCACACCATCAATGCACGGTTAAGCTGACATATTATGATGCACAGGGTGGACACGATAGTGAGAGGTGTATGTGATACCTGTGTCCGCATAGTACGTGCTGTGTATGTTGTGGTGTGTGTGTATGGCTGGTGACAGCTGTGTATGTGATGTGTGTTGTGCACGGACATCATGCAGCAGACATACCATGCAGGACAGGTGCAGCATTCATTGATATGTGTACACAGTATGTGTGGTGGTTACATGTGTAGCACCATGTCGGTGCAGTTAACCCGCATGATACTGATGGTGTACTTGCGTGCCTACTGGGAGCACTGTAATTAGTTCCCCACGTAGTCGTGGGGTACCCAGAGGCATGTCTGGCAAAAGCAGCATAGCACAGTTACCCACATCCGGCATGGACCCGTACATAGGTACATAGGCACACATGAACGTGACAGGATATGTGCCCTACGACATGTGTGGACCTAGCATGACTGTGTGTGGCATCTAACACCCCTCAGGATGGGGATGCCATATCCATCAGTCCCCGGTCTAGCAGTGACACACAGAGGTTGACTGGCGCATAACTATAGTCACACATCCACACGTCATTAGCAGTCCTGGACAAAGGCAGTCAGGGCCTTTCCTTCACATGGCCTGGCACTCCTCCCCGTGTTGTAGTGTGTGTCTGGCGTTACCCTGTTCTCCCAGCACGTCCCACTCATCTTTGGGTTGAGGTGTCTGACAGTCGCTTCTGTGCCCGTGTTCGCATGGGGCCTGGGAGGTGGAATGTGCCGATGTCACCCAGGTCAGACATGGCCGTATGTCAGGCACAGATCACCACGGAGCAGCTGTGCTGTGAAGATCCACAGCCGGTGTCCCCTTGGCGCACTCCAGACACATGTCCTAGCACCGCCATCCCGTCTTGTGGAACGCTTATGGTCCTTCCGAGTGCTGCAGGCGCCAGGTTAGCTACAGGCCACATGTGCCATTATGCGCGAGTCATTGCACTGGTGTGTGATGTGTACAGGGTACAATGAACACCCTGATGTGGTTGCCATTCCATCCAGACCAGGAGGCCACAATGAAATGTCTTCACACCCACATTGCCATTGTGTGTGTTGACAGAGGTTGCCAACAGGTGTGGTAGCCATTTCCCTGAACATGTCCACCATCTTTAATGGCGTACCACCTACATGTGACATTGGGACGAACATGTTCTTCACACTGGGTAGGGCTGCACCTTCTCTGGCATTTGGTAGCAGGCCATGGCTCTGGCACCAGTCATCCATGTCTATGACGCCCTAGGTGGATGTTCGTGTAACATGGGGTGCTGGGTATGTCGGTCGCGTAGTCATCTGCATACCTTGTCTGCTACAATCCCCTATGATTGCATGCACATTGGAAGGTCGGATGCCATATGGCAGGGGCACAGGAGTGAGCCCTGTGGGCCTCCACTGGGTCCAGATATGAGTGTGACAAGGCACCTTCAGCACCAACCCTGTGTGGTGTGACCTCCAACCTGTGTGAGAAGCATCGGGTGACATATGTCCCCACATGTATGCTGGCGAGCCTTTACATGGGTCCCATGTGTAGTGTGCTCTGAACGCTCCACCAGGTCATGGTACTGTGTGCAAACCCACATATCCCCATCAATGGCCTTGGTGAACACTCCAGACTGGACGAGCAGGTTCGGAGGCAGGATCCGCCTGACTATGTAGTTGTGGGTATGTTCCGCATTGGCTGTACACCGCTATCTGTAACCATGACCACCTGTATGGACCTCCACACAGCTTTGCAGACAACACTTGTCAAGCGTATAGGGTGTGGCTGTTGACAGTCCATAGGAGCACTACCCTGGCATAGTGGGACCACAGATGCCATATGGCATCCATTGGGGACATAGCCATAGTAAGGCTAACATGACACAGTGGCGCATGTGTGGGCCGAGGGCCTCAAAGAGGATGGGTAGCACACAGCCAGGGAAACCATCGGTGCCCATTGCTGACGATGTCAAACGCCATAGAGATATGGGATCACTCCAGGCCATATGACATGTTTGGGAGGATACACTCTGGTTGGGGATGTATGCATGGAACATGTCCTGTGGTATGCAGACAATGTCTGTGGGTGCAGTGACTGTTGTACCATTCTGGACCATTTCCAGGCAAGTCTGTGTGCCCCAACCATGTCCTTACCACAGTTAGGAAGGCCCTGTGGTTGTCTCATGTGCCCTCTGCAGTACCACTCCCACGGCCGGACCTGGATGTTGGTATGTGGGGCCGTATGGTGGACGCCGGTATGAATGGGTGATGGTTTCCTGGTACTGTCATTGCCCTGCCATGTAGTAGCTCCAACTGTTGATGTACAGGTAGTCAGTGGCTGCGGTCCACCACACCATGTGCCTACCTGTGGTGGACAAGGTCCTGATGTCATCATGTTTGCCTGTTGCAGACATGCATGTGGAGTGGTCGGGAAGGCATTCGTTAGGCGCTTGCCTGGTCTGGCCTCTGTTCAACATTGGCATGGAGGACATGTAGGGTACCACACCGGTCATATGATGTGTGTGGTTTTCTGTGGAGAGGTCATCACTGAGGTCCCCTATGCTGGTGTTGGTTACAGTGAGTGGATGACCAGTGGATCCACTATACGGTCTTGCATCACCATTGAGGGCTGTACATCCTGTGTGGGGCATATCCTCACCATGCGTGATGGGCAGAACTGTCAGACATCCCCTGGTATGTATGGTGCATGGCTGTTTAACAGTGGCCAGGTGTGTGAACACCTGGGACTGCTGGCACTGTGTTGTGCCATGGGTAATGTTCCCAGGCTATGTATGGGTGGTTCGCGTCACCCAAACGGTGCTGTTGTGAGAGCATGCCCACTCACCAGTGTCCTCAGGACATCTGTGAAGGTATCCTGTGTTTGTGAGGGTTGTCTGTAGCATGCAACAAACTGTAGGCCAGTCCTACACATGGTTAATTGCACCTACATATTCCCGCAGCACCAACAACGTCTGTGGCAGGACCGGGTTACTGTTGTGTGGCCGGACACACAGGATGGATCCGCATTCCGCCACCCATGCCGTCGCACCATGTGTATGCATGTCTGATCTGTGCCAACTCTAAGTGTCTGAGCATGCCCAGTAGGCAGCTGTGTAGATAGACACACAGCACAGTGCACACCGCGACCATCTGCAATAATACCGGTGCATGCCTCTATCCCCTACGCAACGCCACGCCTGTGGCATGGCCAGGTTTCTGTTGTGTGGCTGGACACACACGACGGTCCACATTACGCCACCCATGCGTACGCAGAACATGTGTATGCATGTCTGCCCTGTGCCGAGTCTAAGTGTCTGAGCATGCCCAGTATGCAGTGATGTACTGATCAGTAGTTACTTGTTATTCTCGACTGCAGCACTAACGTGTTAGTGTACGGCAACCTTGGGATGGTAACAGACTGCGTGACTGCGCACTCTGTCCGAACACCCGATCGGGCGCATTGCCTTTGCAAATGATACCACTCACGTAGGGGTATGCCTCCTGACAGCTCTGCTCAGTAAACTCGGTAGCGCGTTCTGTAAATGCTTCATACTGTAGTGTGTTCATGTAGATAGGCGTAGGTTCGTCCCCCGTCCTTTCCGTGTGTGTGTGTGTGTGTGTGTGTGTGTGTGTGTGTGTGTCTGTGTCTGTGTGTGTGTTTCCAGCTGCCTCTGCGACTGATCATGCTTTTAGACGCCCGCACATGCCTTGGCTATTGCCAACTATTGTCCTGCGGGTGACGCCAGCAGCCTACAAGTATGCCTGTGACAGCTCTGTTCAGCAAACTCGTGGCCAGCGTTCTGTAAATGCTTCATACAGTTGTGTGTTCATGTAGATAGTCGTAGGTTCGTTCCCCGTCCCTTCCGTGTGTGTGTGTCTCTGTGTGTGTGTGTGTTTCCAGCTCGCTCTGCGACTGATTATGCTTTTAGACGCCCGCAACATGCCTTGACTATTGCCAACTATTGTCTTGCGGCTGACGTCAGCAGCCTACAAGTATGCCTGTGACAGCGCTCTGTTTAGCAAACTCGGTAGCGCATTCTGTAAATGCTTCATACAGTAGTGTGTTCATGTAGATAGTCGTAGGTTCGTCCCCGTCCCTTCCGTGTGTGTGTGTGTGTGTGTGTTTCCAGCTGCCTCTGCGACTGATTATGCTTTTAGACGCTCCGCAACACATGCCTTGGCTATTGCCAACTATTGTCTTATGGTGACGCCAGCAGCCTACAAGTATGCCTGTGACAGCGCTCTGTTTAGCAAACTCGGTAGCGCTCTGTAAATGCTTCCATACAGTAGTGTGTTCATGTAGAGAGTCGTAGGTTCCCCGTCCCTTCCTTGTGTGTGTATGTGTGTGTGTGTTTCCAGCTCGTCTGAGACTG
This sequence comes from Protopterus annectens, assembly GCF_019279795.1. NCBI lineage: Eukaryota > Metazoa > Chordata > Ceratodontiformes > Protopteridae > Protopterus > Protopterus annectens. The sequence continues at coordinate 984,135,155 of NC_056729.1, forward strand.
ATTATGCTTTTAGACGCCCGCAACACATGCCTGGGGTATTGCCAACTATTGTCTGGCGGGTGACGTCAGCAGCCTACAAGTATGCCTGTGACAGTCTCTGTTTAGCAAACTCGGTAGCGCGTTCTGTAAATGCTTCATACAGTAGTGTGTTCATGTAGATAGTCGTAGGTTCGCCCCCGGCCCCTTCCGTGTGTGTGTGTGTGTGTGTTTCCAGCTGCCTCTGCGACTGATTATGCTTTTAGACGCTCCGCAACACATGCCTTGGCTATTGCCAACTATTGTCTTGAGGGTGATGTCAGCAGCCTACAAGTATGCCTGTGACAGCTCTGTTTAGCAAACTCGGTAGCGTTCTGTAAATGCTTCATACAGTAGTGTGTTCATGTAGATAGTCATAGGTTCGTCCCCCGTCCCTTCCGTGTGTGTGTGTGTGTGTTTCCAGCTGCCCCTGCGACTGATTATGCTTTTAGACGCCCGCAACACATGCCTTGGCATTGCCAACTATTGTCTTGGGTGACGTCAGCAGCCTACAAGTATGCCTGTGACAGCTCTGTTTAGCAAACTGTAGCTGCTCTGTAAATGCTTCATACAGTAGTGTGTTCATGTAGATAGTCGTAGGTTCGTTCCCCGTCCCTTCCGTGTGTGTGTGTGTCTCTGTGTGTGTGTGTGTGTTTCCAGCTGCGTCTGCGACTGATTATGCTTTTAGACGCTCCGCAACACATGCCTTGGCTATTGCCACCTATTGTCTTGCGGCTGACGTCAGCAGCCTACAAGTATGCCTGTGACAGCGCTCTGTTTAGCAAACTCGGTAGCGCGTTCTGTAAATGCTTCATACAGTAGTGTGTTCATGTAGATAGTCGTAGGTTCGTCCCCCGTCCCTTCCGTGTGTGTGTGTGTTTCCAGCTGCCTCTGCGACTGATTATGCTTTTAGACGCTCCGCAACACATGCCTTGGCTATTGCCAACTATTGTCTTCTTGGTGATGTCAGCAGCCTACAAGTATGCCTGTGACAGCGCCTGTTTAGCAAACTCGGTAGCGTTCTGTAAATGCTTCATACAGTAGTGTGTTCATGTAGATAGTCGTAGGTTTGTCCCCGTCCCTTCCGTGTGTGTGTGTGTGTGTTTCCAGCTGCCTCTGCGACTGATTATGCTTTTAGACGCTCCGCAACACATGCCTTGGCTATTGCCAACTATTGTCTTGCGGGTGATGTCAGCAGCCTACAAGTATGCCTGTGACAGCTCTGTTTAGCAAACTCAGTAGCGGCTCTGTACATGCTTCATACAGTAGTGTGTTCATGTAGATAGTCGAGGTTCGCCCCCGTTCCGCGGTGTGTGTGTGTGTGTGTTTCCAGCTGCCCCTGCGACTGATTATGCTTTTAGACGCTTCGCAACACATGCCTTGGCTATTTCCAAATATTGTCTTATGGGTGACGCCAGCAGCCTACATGTATGTTTCTGACAGCGCCACGCCAGTTAACTCGTAGCGTTGTGTAAATGATTCATACTGTACTGAGTTCATGTAAATAGGCGTAGGTTCATCTCCCGTCCCTTCCATGTGTGTGTGTGTTTCCGTTGCTTTCGACCATACAACTGAATAAGCAAATTGTTACAGTGTTCACAATCAACAGTGTGATATTTAAAATCATGTTAAGACTCACATTGTTGTTTGTGAACATTCTTAGACATAGCATATTTCCTGCACACGTTGTGGAAACAACGAAAACGTTGCATGTTTTAATGAACTGTTCAAATGTTACGAAGACTTGTGTTGTGTCGAACCACGGGACTATTCTTGCTGCAGGTTTCCGGTTTGTTTGTGTTGCATAGTACAATATCATGTAATACGGGTGTTCATAGTATGCTTTCTGTGATGTTGACATGTGTGTGTTTCGTTAGCAGTACGTCTCTGCTTTCTATGCTGTGGCTACATCTCCATTGCTCGCATAGAAAGTGACAAATGGAAGTGTAAGGGTGGACATTTAAAGCCTGGATACTTCCATGTTATGTGTAAGTCTCACGTGGCCAACGGGAGATAGCGCATACATGTCTATGAGGTACCTTTGATACCATATACACCTGTCGGACGAAATGTTTGTGTTGACTGTTCCATCTACCTATGTGTGACATGGTTTGTGGCCATAGGGTGCCAGCAAGTCTTCCCTGTTCATTGGGTGTTTGCCATGGTGTATTGACATCAATCCTATTAATTCACCGAAGGATGTCTTTCTTTGGTGTCAACGCCATAGTTTGACCATCCTATGTCATTCCCAGCAGACGTGGAGATTGTGCCATTGGTATCTTTACACAGGTGACCCATCTGTTCCACTGTATGGAAGCGTGTGATCCCCATAGATGTGCTGGCACATGGAGTGTTGTGTACGCCAGTATCTGCCCAGCGGTCTTTCTTTGAATGGGGAGTGTGTACTGTACACCGTATCTGTATTCCCTGGTTATGCCTTGCAACAGCTGTGGGATTCCCCCAGGTTTGCAGCTATGGGTGCCATCTTGGCCGTACGTTTGTCCATCCATGGGAACTGCCTACTGGACACTAGTATCGGGCTGTCAACATTTCACAGCTGCATTCTCCATTTCCGGTGGATGATCGGTATTAGTATTGTGGAGTAACGCATATGCCATGGCCACGTCCCGCACACGGGGCGGGACGATGAATCATCTGCCAATCCACACCGACACCCATATATGCATACCCACGATCCCATGTCTGCAACCGTCGACAGTACCCCTTGCACACCCTTCATGTGTGCGGAAATGGGATGTGGAAGTACGTATGGATGCAGCAGCCTGGGGAGTCCTATTCATATGTCCTGCATTTCATGGACGGCTGTCATCACCCTTGAAGACACCTGTGGTGCATATATCTACCTGTGCCGTAGTCACGGCTGTCACCTCTTCCGGTTCACACTATGTTGCTCACACTCACTTAAGGAGTAATATTTGGGTCCTGCAATGGACACCGATGTGCATATGTAAAGTTTAGGACATGTTGGACTGTGTCCATTCGGCCAGTGGGTTTGACTGCCAGATGTTCCCCATTCCCGGATGTCTGTCCGCCTACCCATATTATGTAGTGCTACGTGACCCGTGTCCTTCCACAATTTACCCATAGGGTGTTACTGTAGTCCTGCAGGTTGGCAACTGCTTTACATAATCCTCACAGGTACCATTGTGAACTATCCGCCACTGTATTGTCAGTATAACACAGCCGGTACATGTAGAACCTATGTATTCATGACAGTATGTCGGTTATGTGTGTGAACTCCATATTTTAGCGATAGTATGACCTTCCTAGTTGACGTTGTTGGTGTGCCATTAATATGTGTTCCACAGGTCGCAGGTATGTTCCAGAGTGGAGGCGGTGATCCCCACATACTGGATAGCACCTTCGCTGCTGTACGCTGGGATTCGCATGGCAGGATGGATGTCTACGGGGTGTATGTACTGCTGTTTCCATCTTTATGTCCTGTGTCATGCCCTACTACGGCTGTGTGATTCCACCAGGCTTGCTATTATGGGTGCCATCTTGTCCGTACGTTTGTCCATCCTTGGGAAATGCCTACTGGACACTGATGTAGGGCTGAACACATTTCACACATGCCTTTAGCATTACCCTATGGGTGCTTTGCATCCGGGACTAAGGCACGTCCTGTACCCGCAGCCCTCCCACGGGGCGGGACAACGGATTATCAGCCAAACAACACCGAGACCCATTTTGCATACCCAGGATACCAGGGCTGCAACCCCCCACGGTACGCATGACACATCCTTCATGTGTGCGGAACTGGGATATGGACGCATGTATGGACACGGCAGTCTGGGGACCTCTGTTCATATGTCCTGCATGTCATGGGCAGGTATCATCAACCTTAAACACGCTGGTGGTGCATATGTCTAGCTGTGCCGTAGTCACGGTTTGTACTCGGATTGGCTGTTCTTGGCGCATACTGGCAAAACAGTCAGAATTTTTGGAGTCCTACAATGGACACCGATGTGCATTTGTAAAGTGTAGAACGTGTTTGACTGTCCCCATCTGGCCAGTGGTATTGACTGCCGCTGTATGTTCCCCAGTCGTGGATGTCTGCTTGACTACCCATCGTTTGTATGACATGGCCTATCTATATCCACGTGCCAGTATGCGTAAATACAGCAAACCTTGCGTCCTGCCCATCTTCATAAACGACATTATGGAACATATATCGGCAGAAACAGACACTGTCAAATACGATAGACTCCACAGTGAAAGGATACTGAGCTCTCTCAACTACTAACATGGGGCACCGCCAGAGTACGGATGTCATGACATAGCCGTCCCTAATTCACTTCCTTCAGAGTCGGTTTAAAGCGAAATAATCAATAAACCTGCTCATAGTTAGGTGGACAGAGCTCCAAGTCTTGATTATAACGTGACATATACATATCAGTGTTGCATGCCTTACTTCGTGGAAACAATAATACGGCAACAATGTGTTAATATATCTACAATATTGGTAAATACAATCAGTATCCGGACACATAGTTGATAATTGGTGAGAGTGCACCTTAGAATGTAGTGTGTTGATCAGGTTATTGTATATCGATGTGTATAATAGTAGCATTACGATAACAAAGCATGGAATCAATAGGTACTATTTAAGCATATATTTGACAATTATGAATGTAAACGTGTGGAGGAGACATCCGTAACCTTCCCTGGTTCCACTGGATCACACACGCACACGCACACTCGCATGTCCGGATTGTGGGTTACGCACGCGCACATGCATATCCGTAGTCCGTTTATATATGTTTACAGTGTCTGTGTGGTTACGTGTTTTGCGTTACTTGTGACTATTCCGGTAACATATGTCTGATCCGGTTGACGGACGGGTGCAGAAAGCACTTACAGCTTTATATATGTCAGTCTTTGCAGCATGGACGCTTTACGTACACGTGCACATCTATATGTTCTATAGTCATAATTCCAACGTGACTGCAGTCACGTTTGACTCTTACTGTGACCAGTGCACGTTAGCTGTTCGTTGTCATTAATATGCATACCCGTGGTACCTATGTACATTTACATATCACCCCCCCCGCACACACGCACGTCACAGGCATCCATTCTCCTGCTGGGAAAGGTGCGGTACTGCATGTTGAACATTCCTAATTCCCCCTCGCTCATGGCCCAGGATGCATATGTCGTCACCACAGGGCTGTTCAGATGACAGCTGCTTATATCCCATATGCATACAGGCCTTCGATTGTCAGGGTGTTGCTGTGGTGCTTTGGGTTTGGTCTTGGCCGCCCACTGTACGGGACCGCCCTGACCCTGTACGAATGTTAGATGAGTCACATGGGCACGTTTTGTCCGTGTCCATGGTACCATGTCACGCCCCCCCCCCCAATTAGTCTTAACCGTGTGCGCCGATTGGCCGGTGTATCCGTTGTAGATCTCGTTATACTAATTGCACACGGTCTGATCGAACTAACCTACTTCCATTACTAACCCTCCGTATGTATGGCCTGTGTCGCAATATTACAAGGGTTTAACATTGCGTGACGACTTTCACTGAGCCACAGACATGTCCGTTGCTTTGTTTGGCCCGGTTCCGCTGTGCTACACATTTAACATGGCGTAACAGGTTGAACAGCTCAGACACGAGGACATCGGGTTGTCCGTCGTTGTCTATTATTGAATGTCTCTGTGGAGTTTGTTTCACAAAGCGACACATTGTCGGCATTGTTAACGGACATCTCGCACAGTACGTCCGCACCGACGCGGGTGACGTATGTCTGCCTTTGGCCGGCGAACAGGCATTATGCTGTGCCATTATGTCTGGGGATATATGGTTTCCTTCCTTACGTAGATGATGTGCCATACTAGCAATGACCCTAGCGATGACCCGCGCCTGGGTGTGGGTACCGCTGTATTACCCACGAGAAGAGTGGCCTTAGGGTAAGTGGTGACCTAGGCAGAGGTTGCCACCGATACGTCACCCGCTACCCCCCTCCTGGTCTACCTACACCAAATAGAGTCTGGAAAGGTGCCCCGAGTAGAGCAACACCCTAGACGGCTACCTACTTGGCCTATGCCTAAGGTCGGCTATGTGTGTGGTCCCTTGGGCATCGGACTCGAACGTGGCACGCCTGCTGCCGTTGGTATGTCCAGCATTACCCACATCCAGCCCCAAGGCAGTCAACACAACATCCATGGGTCCACATGGTGTCCCAGCTGTGCACTCCAGGAACTCTATGGGGAATTTAACCCACACTTCGGACAGCTGTGTAATCCTAGCCTCACCTCAGGATACGTACCTGAGTAGTAGCACAGGGCGACTGTAGTCACACTCCACATAGATGGTGCCTCCACTGACCCTGGGTATTACCATACCATTAGTTTGACAAGCCTTATCTGCAAAGCCATGGAGATGGATCATAATGGGACACATAGATAAGGACATAGGGGACCCGGATACTTTGGATACAACCCAGTTTAGCTTGGTCATAGTCAGATCATGCCCTTTACACGTGTTTCACTTTGTAGAATCAGTCACCAAGGCCATTGCTGAGGGTAAAGCAGTCCATACAGCCTACCTCAACCCGGCAGAGGCCGTCGACACAATACCCCCCTCGGGTATACTTGATAAACCCGTCATCTTGAATGTAAATCCATACATCGCCATATGGGTTGCAAACGGGCTAGGTCACAGAACACACATGGCCATAGTTGCTGGCGCCATGTCATACTCACAGCCAGTCACAGGTGGTGTCCCATGGGGCTCAGTCCTGGGTCCACTATTTCCAGCATCTACGTTTCCAATGTACACGCACACAGGGGGGTTATGGGTGACAATGTTTGCATACGACTGCAAACCGGATGCCAAAGTCAGACACACATCTGACACAGATATCCTTCAGGAGTGCCTCACAGATGTGGATAAGTGGTACCAGAGACATGTCCTACAGCTAAATGCCAGGAAATGCATAGGCATACCCTTCGGGATGAACAAGGTTACCCCGAGCTACCATATAGGTGGCAGTCCACTGAACACGGAGGGGGTTACCAGTGATCTGGGGACACGTGTTGTTGTTAACCATTCGTTAGACACACATGTTGCTAACATAGTTGGGTAGACCTTCCACATTGCCCACATCATCATGAAGCGCTTCACATATAGATCAGGCAAGGTCATTGTCACCTTATACTCATCACTAAATACACCTATGATTGGGTACAATGCCCGTTCAGAATGTATCTGACCCAACACCTGCAGCAGCTGGAAAGGCACCAACAGTTCTTCGACAAACGGATGCAGGGTCTCAGGTATATGTGTTATACTGACCGACTGAAAGGATTCCAGCTGTATACAGTTGCATACCACTTGCCCAGAGGTGACCCGTGCCTGGCATGCACGGCTAGGTCGAACCCAGATCTGATGACTATGCTTCACGTAAATAAGGTAGATCCATCAGAACCACAAGGGCAGCTGACGACACCTTGACACTGTCATTAATCGAACGTGTTGTTGGGACGGATTCATCACACAGACACTCACTATGCTGTGGAACGACATCCCAGTACATGTGAGGGCAAGCACCTCGCTGGCCTTCTGTTAGTATTTACACATGGATGTCTGGATTGATTTATTTAAGTAACCTTCTAAATGAATGTTACATTAGCACATTGTGAATCTTTACATTTCGTTGGTCTATTTTACAGTAGTCATATTCATACGGTTTATGTGTATATATTATGGTTCATTCATATTACTAGGTGTCTGCAGTTCTGTTAATATATTGGCACAATCCGTAGGACATATATATGTAGCTTACACAGTCAGACATTTGGAAAACATTTTATGTTGGTTCATGTTTCATATATGTACATATATTTCCATTTTCGCATGAATTCTGTACCTTCAAGCAATGTCTGATGTCCTCACTGTGTGGGATGTAACCCAAGTAAGGTTTGTTCGCTTGTCTGCTTTTAAGGCATGTAATTAGTACCTAGCACATCTAATGTACCAACCAATTAATGCTTGTAAATGTAGTAGGTTGGACTGCATTGTATGTAGTTCGAATAAGTCTGCTTATGAAGCAGACAAAGTGGGCTCCAATAGACTATGGTGACTGCCTTTAATTCTTGGTGTGCTCTGGTTGGTCACTGACGGTCCCTACAGTACCTCGTCTTTGCTTTGGACTTCATCGGCTGGTTGTCTGTGTTTCTTGTATGGGGAATGTCAACTGTAGTCCCTATGTGTATGACTTGTGTAATGCCTTGCTACGGCAGTGTAATTCCACCGGGTTTGCATTTATGTGTGCCATCTTAGTCATACGCTTGTCCATCCATGTGAATTGCCTACTATACACTGGTATAGGGCTGTACACATTTCACACCTGCATTTTGCATTCCCCGGAGTATGGTGTGCATTATTAGCGGAGAGTGACGCATGTGCTACGCACACGTCCCTCCCACGGGGCGGGACAAAGGATTGCCTGCGAAACAACACCGAGGCCAGATTCTACATACCCAGACTCCCTTGACTGCAACAGTGGACAGTACCCATTACACATCCTTCATGTGTGCTGCAGTGTGATGTGGACGCAGCTGAATGGACCCGATACCCTGGGTATTTCTGTGCATGTGTGCTGCAGTTCATGGACAGCTATCATCAACATTGAACATGCTTGCGTGCCTATGTGTACCTGTGACGTGGTGACGACAATTAGATCACATGAGTAATGCAGGAAGCTAGCAGGCATTCTCTGAACAGAATTTTTGGGTCCTACAATGGACACCGATGTGCATATGTCAAGTTAGATGTTGCTGGACTGTGTCCACCTGCCCAGTGCTTTTCACTGCTGGTGTATGTTCCCCAATCGCGGATGTCTGTTTGACTACCCATTCCACATGGTGCTACATAACCAGCTGAGTTAGTACTGTGAACAAATGACATACATCCAAAGATGCTGGTTACCAACTGCTTCATATAAACCTCAGACATCCCAATGGGACATATCCGTCACTATATTTCCAATATAACACCACCGGAACATGTTGCTTACCTATGCATTCATGTAACCATGTTGTCTTCGTAGGTGGGAATGCCATAGTTTACACATGCTACGTGACACTCTGTGTGTGCCATTAGTATGTGTTCCACAGGTCGCACATCTGTTCCGCTGTACGGTAGCGGGTGCTCCTCAGTCTGTTGCTGGCAGACTGAGTGCTGTGTACGCCGGTGTTGGCACGACAGTCCGGCTTTGTATGTGGAATGTCAACTGTGGTCCCTATGTGTATTTCCTGTGTCATGCCTTACTGCGGCTATGTCATTTACCCGGGTTTGCAGTTGTGGGTGCCATCCTGGCCATACGGGTGTCCATCCATGACAATTGCCTACTGGACACTAGTATAGGGCTGTACACATTCCACACCTACATTTAGCATTCTCCGGAGTATGGTTTGCATTATTAGCGGAGAGTAAGGCAGGTGTTACGACACATCCCTCCCACAGGGCGGGAAGAAGGATTGCCTGCGAAACAACACCGAGCACAGAGTCTACATACCCAGAATCCCTTGACCGCAACAATTGACAGTACCCATTACACATCCGTCATGTGTGCGGAAGTGTGATGTGGATGCAGTTCTATGGACCCGGTACCCTGGGTATTTCTGTGCATCTGTGCTGCATTACATGGAGAGCTATCAGCAACATTAAACACGCTATGCATATGTGTACCTGTGACTACAATGAGTTTCGTTAGGTGATTAAATAAGGCGGAAGAGCTGTCTTTAGACAATTTTTGGGTCCTACAATGGACACCACTGTGCATATGTAAAGTGTAGAGCTTGTCGGACTGTGTCCTTGTGAGCATTGGATTTCACTGATACTGTGTGTTCAGGAATCGCGGATGTCTGTTTGACTACCCATTCCACATGGTGCTACATAACCAGCTGATTTAGTACTGTGAACAATTGACATACATCCAAAGATGCTGGTTACCAACTGCTTCATATAAACCGCAGACATCCCAATGGGACATATCCGTCACTGTATTTCCAATATAACACCACCGGAACATGTTGCTTACCTATGCATTCATTTAACCATGTTGTCTTCATAGGTGGGAATGCCATAGCTTACATATCCTACTTGACGTTGTGTGTGTGCCATTAGTATGTGTTCCACAGGTCATACATCTGTTCCGCTGTACGGTAGCGGGTGCTCCTCAGTCTGTTGCTGGCAGACTGAGTGCTGTGTACGCCGGTGTTGGCACGAGAGTCCGGATCTGTATGTGGAATGTCAACTGTGGTCCCTATGTGTATTTCCTGTGTCATGCCTTACCGCGGCTATGTCATTTGCCCGGGTTTGCAGTTGTGGGTGCCATCCTGGCCATACGGGTGTCCATCCATGACAATTGCCTACTGGACACTAGTATAGGGCTGTACACATTCCACACCTACATTTAGCATTCTCCGGAGTATGGTTTGCATTATTAGCGGAGAGTAAGGCAGGTGCTACGCACACATCCCTCCCACAGGGCGGGAGGAAGGATTGCCTGCGAAACAACACCGAGCACAGAGTCTACATACCCAGAATCCCTTGACCGCAACAATTGACAGTACCCATTACACATCCGTCATGTGTGCCGAAGTGTGATGTGGATGCAGTGCTATGGACCCGGTACCCTGGGTATTTCTGTGCATCTGTGCTGCATTACATGGACAGCTATCAGCAACATTAAACATGCTTGCGGTGCATATGTGTACCTGTGACGACAATGAGTTCACTTAAGTGTTGAAAGAAGGCAGCATTCCTGTCTTTAGACAAATTTTTGGGTCCTACATTGGACACCACTGTGCATATGTAAAGTGTAGAGCTTGTCGGACTGTGTCCTTGTGAGCAGTGGGTTTCACTGATACTGTGTGTTCAGAAATCGCGGATGTCTGTTGGACTACCCATTCCACATGGTGCTACATAACCAGGTGATTTACTACTGTGGACAAATTACATACATCCAAAGATGCTGGTTAGCAAATGCTCAATTTAAACCGCAGACGTCCCAATGGGATATATTCGTCACTGTATTTCCACTATAACACCACCAGAACATGTTGCTTACCTATGCATTCATTTAACCATGTTGTCTTCATAGGTGGGAAAGCCATAGTTTACCTATCCTACTTGACGTTGTGTGTGTGCCATTAGTATGTGTTCCACAGGTCGCACATCTGTTACGCTGTACGGTAGCGGGTGCTCCTCAGTCTGTTGCTGGCAGATTGAGTGCTGTGTACGCCGGTGTTGGCACGACGGTCCTGCTTTGTATGTGGAATGTCAACTGTAGTCCCTATGTGTATTTCCTGTGTTATGCCTTCCCGTGGCTATGTCATTTACCCGGGTTTGCAGTTGTGGGTGCCATTCTGGCCATACTGGTGTCCATCCATGACAATTGCCTACTGGACAGTAGTATGGGGCTGTACACATTACACACCTACATTTAGCATTCTCCGGAGTATGGTTTGCATTATTAGCGGAGACTGAGGCAGGTGATACGACACATCCCTCCCACGGGCGGAGAAAGGATTGCCTGCGAAACAACACCGAGCACAGAGTCTACATACCCAGAATCCCTTGACTGCAACAATTGATAGTACCCATTACACATCCGGTGTGCGGAAGTGTGATGTGGATGCAGTTCTATGGACCCGGTACCCTGGGTATTTCTGTGCATCTGTGCTGCATTACATGGACAGCTATCAGCAACATTAAACACGCTATGTGCATATGTGTACCTGTGACGACAATGAGTTCAGGTAGCGTTGAAATAACACATTATTCGATTCTTTCCACAATTTTTGGGTCCTACAATGGACACCACTGTGCATATGTAAAGTGTAGAGCTTGTCGGACTGTGTCCTTGTGGGCAGTGGGTACTCTTTTATGCTACCATTTTGATATATATCTGGGAAATGTTTGTCCTGAGATATCAGGACATTTGACATGTGTTCGGTTTATTTACAGGACACGGCTGGCCAGAGAGGGCATATCCCTCTCAGGGTGGAACAGGTGTTTACCTTGGAACATATGCATCGGATTTTCAGCGATTACAATGTTTCAGTCACGGTATGTTGCCTAATATACCATCAATGTCATATTTATTACCCCATTTTGCTGCGTAACTCACATTATGTGCTCTCTGCGATTGCATATTCTTCACGCCACCCGTCAAATGCGGATCACATGATCTGTTGCGTCAATAATCTCCCATATCCTCTACACGACTGCTACGCACCCTTCTGTCATAACACGTGTCTCCTTCCCTGTATCCACTGTAGTGTCTACATTCACTATTTACTCTGCTGTGTGTTCCCTGACCTATGTTCAGATTTAACAGTATGTGGGTAGGTCTTCGACCCGATATCACTACTGTTAACAGAAACACAATGTAGTCTGGTCCCTGATCTACAATAGACACAAAAGGCAGACACTCCTTACCTGGGCCTCCTGTTTAAGGCTGCACGTTTTCTTCTTGGGATCCAGTTTTCCGCTTTTCAGCCACAGATCAGACAGTAAACAGCCTCTTTACACACAACAATTCAGTCGGAGGTCTTTTCATTCAAGAAGAACCATTTATGCATATTCTCCGGCGTACATGTCTAACCAGCCATGCACTCTGACCTGTAGCTTACCAAGGGAATTCGATTACAAGGATCACGATGTGAAATAAGTTGTTACAACCAGACTGTAGTTATCAGTAGACTTTTCTAAGTGACAGCCGATAACACAGGAGGCTCGGGTTCGGACAGTTTTAGTAGTGTACACAGGCAGGCTAAATAATGTACAGTCCAAGTATGGGAGTTTTGTCTGACTCTATACAGTAAGCAGTTTCTTTATATAGTGTTTACAATCAGCATTTGCCCAACTTACTGACGTGGTCGGTCACAGGGCATTTCCATCACTATGGTCCGCAATAGTCTATACATACGTGGGTGCTGGGCTCGTGCTTTTAAATTGTTTTCTCATGGGAATAACACAGGCTTGCAAGGCACCTTGTACATTACAGTATCCTTTTGTGATTGTAGCTGTTTCAAGGACCCTAGACTGTTACGATACAGTGGACAGTTAATTTCTTGATACGTTGCTTTGTCTGTCTGGTAGGAGTTGTACTGCTATCTTCCATTGAGCTCACAAGGCCATCCTCCTCTGGGGAAGGAGTGCTGTTATGCATGTACATACATTTATTGTTCTGTAACCCAGCAAATAATTAATGATGACAGACATGAGCCTGCTGTCCTGCTTACTGCCAGGTTCAGAATTCCATCACAGTACAGCTTAGCTTCACCAATTACATGCAGGCTTAGTTCTGCTGCCATATTGTACGGTACAATTCAATACATTATATAGTATTTCGAGTGTAAACTGGAACTTCATATGTGTTTCTATATATTTTACGAACAACATCCATCCAGCCATATGCATGTTGTTCCATCCTTTACCTTGACCGTGTGTATTTGTCCGTCCAGCCACGCTCATCTCCACATGTGATGTCCCAGTTTCCTTCTTTGCCTGTAGCACCCTGTTAGGATGTCCTGTGTGTTAGGCACCTGTTCCGCTATATGTGATCGACTTCACTGCAGAGATGATCGTCGATGCGGTGGTCCACCGACCGACTTGTCCACATGTGTACACTTATGTGCACCGTGTCGTATGCAAACCTAGATGGTTTGGACGGGTACATACTACATGCCGGATGTACACATTCTGCTGACACATTCACATGCAGCCATTTACATATCTGTACCTGCGGTGGGTTGCTGACATGTGGGTAATGATTTGCCAGCGTGGCATTGCCTAACACAAACATCTTACCACAGTTCAGGTATGCACATTGTGTGTGGTTGTATAGCTGCACACGGATGCTAGCAGGTTTGGGTGCAGGGGTATACATGGGTGTGACTGACATGTACAATGAGGCTATTGTGTAGTACATCCGAATGCATGTGTTCTGCTTCTGGATATTACACTTCATCATACACCATCCGTGTATGCAACAAAGATGTTGCTGGGTCTGGGATATGTTGCTATGCACATGTTTGCCTGTGTTTGGGGTATCTTGCTTCCTTACTGTTGTTATGTCGGCACAGCTACCCGGCTATGTACTGTCACTACTGCTTGTGACCATTATGGTTGGCACCTTTTCCAATGCCCATGGTGGGGCATGTTATGTGGACACTTCGATATTTGCAGGACTACACATACCCAGGGCTAGTGCAGTAGACAGAACTTCACTTGTTTGCCATACTATGAGCCTATTCTGTTAGCGTTTGGGTTCCTTATTTATTTTCTTATGCCATGTCTGTGTTCCATACCGTAATGTATATGTTTTATGCTACTATTTACATGTATATTGCGGGAATTTGCGTGGCAGGGGATCGCAGGTCATTTTCCATTTTTACGATTGTTGCAGGGACACGATTGTCCAATCAGGGACTGTCCATGGCACTTTGGGACAGCAGGTAACCCTGGTGACCATGCCCATGTCGCTGCTGGGGTTTCCACCTTTTCCATTTTCCGATCTGGGATATTTCCGGGACTCACATCTGCCTTTACAGGCCGACACATACAAACGGTCACTATATAGCATAGAATTTCACTTGTTTGCCTAAATAATTTGCTTATTATTGTGGCAATTTCCTTGCTTATTCTGTTTATTGTGTCATTTCGGTATTTCTGTTACAGAAATAACCAATTCATGCTACCATTACATTACATACGGGATATCATTGTGTCCTACATTCGTAGCACATCAGCCATTTCTAATACGTCTTTTCGGGACACAACTGTCCATGGAGAGACTGCCCCAAACACAGTGGGACGGGTGGTGACCTTAGTGGCTGCCCCTATGCCGGTCTGGCGGCTGACATGCGGCTGTACACCTTCTCTGAGTGTAAACACTGACAGTACATTGCGGACGGCGGCGGTCTTATGCGTATCCTTTGCTCCTTGAACGGGTACACTTATGCCTTGGTGGCTTCTATTTGCTTCTCCGTTGATTTGGAACGGGGACTATGTTGCGTACTGTACGTGCGTTTCATTCTGCACGGGACCTGGCTGCTGCCATTACTATTGTGGGCGGACCGTGGCTGTCAGCACATTAGGTTGCTCACCTCCTGCCGGCTTAGACATGCCTCCAGACGCATCCTACCTGGGCTCGCTCACGTACACTACGCACGTGTCTGTGATTCCGGTGCACTCTCATTAATATCTATATGGCGCTACTGCGCCGGATATTCCATGCACCGCCGGCGCAGGCCTTACGCCGGCCTTGCGCCGAGCTTCATGAATCCCGGGGTATGTTTTTAAATTAATTAAAACTTTACCAATATCTAACTTAAAATTAGGGACAAAGGTGAACCCTTTGCTAAACAAGTCCAAATACTTATTGTCAAAATTCTTTTTAGTGTAGTTGTATAAATTAAAACCCAAATGTGTGACAATTTGGCAGTCAAACAAATTCTGAGTTACTGCTTCATGTTGACATGAACTCGTAGTATTAGAATTTTCAATATTAATCAATTGTTGTGCCTGAATTATAGCTTCAGAGGGTGAATTATTAACTGTATCAACAATTTCATGATCAATGTTATGATTAATAACAGTTAATGTCACCATCTGGACATTCTCGGGCCTCAATTGTTGTAATTTCTTGGGATATATTGATTGTAACTGCCCTGTCTCTCCCTTATTCTTTCCGACCTTCTTAATTTAGGCTGGTCTAAAAAATCTGACTCTAAACACTCATCATTATGATTAATATTACCATTGTTAACATTACTTCGATGTGCATTGTCCTGATTATCAGTGGAATTAAACTGATTTCTAACTCTTTCATCACTGAAATTAACATGGTTCTGACTAATACGCTTCATGTTTTTGTACTCTCTAAAGTGCACATACGCTCTATTATTTCTGTAATCATGACTATCTCTCTCAATCTTAATATTTTTGATTTCCAGGCCTTTATTAATATATCTGTCCATATCTTTAAAAATGTTTTCCATTCTGAATTTATTATGCTCAAATAATAAATCCATCTTAATGTCATTATCTAAACCACATAACCTTTCCTTTAAAACTTGTAACTTATCTGTATTATTACGAATAATAAGTTTCAAAAGTTCCAAACCAGTTTTATCAAACAATTGTATCAGTTCAGTAAAAAATGGTGTACCCTTCAAAAAACCATTAGGCAATTTAAATATACGTAGTCCCTTTGGGACCTGTTTTAACTCCAAACAGCGTTCCAAGAACGCATTGTCCATCTGTAAGGATTTGAAATCCTTTAATTAGTGGGAACTGAGTTTTTCCCAAAGGGAATGATGATGCATTTTTTGGCATTAAGCTTAAGGCCATGGTATTGATACCAGTCATTGGTCTCAGTGAGGCCTTTCTGTAGGATGTCTACATCACATGGGGAGTTAATAATGGCTCCCAGCTTGTAATCATCAGCAAACTTGGTCAGCCAGAGTCCCTCCGTGTTGGACTGGACATCTGCGAAGTAGATACCAAACAGGAGAGGACCCAGGACCGAACCCTGTGGGACTCCACTTGTGGCTGGTCAACAGTCTGACTTGGAGCCTGCTACTTTCACACTGCAGGTTCTATCTATAAGACAATTTGCAACCACCTAGTGTTATAGGGGTTGATGCTTAGTTTGGTGAGTCTATCAATAATTCCTGAGTAGGGAATGGTATCAAAAGCCTTGGCCAGATTGAGGTAGGCTGTTTGAACTGATTTGCCCTCATCCACAGCTCTGGTTACTGATTCAAATAATTCAATCAGGTTGAGCAGGCATGACCTACTCTGCACAAAACCAAATTGTGTGGGATCTAGAGTTTGGAGATTCCCTATATCCTTGTTAATTAAGTTCATGATGATGTGAATCCTTTCATGAAAGTGTGAAAGTAGCAGACTCCAAGTCAGACTGTTGACCAGTCACAAGTGGAGTCCCACAGGGTTCGGTCCTGGGTCCTCTCCTGGGGACCCAAGTCGATAGCACTGGGGACCCAAGTTGATAGCAATCTCTCCTTTGACAACCACATTGCCAAAGTGGTTAGAAAAACCTTCTACATAGCCCACCTCATCATGAAAGGATTCACATCTAGATCAAGAGAGGTAATCGTGCCCCTTTATTCATCCCTCATCAGGCCCATCATATAACACAATGCCCCTTTGGGATGTACCTTACCCGACACCTGCAGCAATTAAAAAGACCCAAAAGTACCTCACCAGGAGGATCAAGGGACTCAAACAGATGCCATATGCTGCTCGGTTACAAAAACTCCAGCTCTACTCAGTTGCATACTGCCTACTTTGAGGCGATCCATGCCTGGCATATAAAGCTATGTCCAACCCAGAATTAATGGACATGCTCCACCTCAGTAAATCTAAATCCCTTAGAGCCACACTCTCGAGGGACTTGAACCTCAGCACAGAAATAAATAGAACATGCTGGAGGGACAGATTCATAACCCAGAGGCTCCCTTCGCTCTGGAATAGAATTCCAATTCATGTTAGGCAGAGCACCTCACTGACTCTCTTCAAGAAGAATCTTGATGAGTGGATGGGAGATAGTAGGTTTGTCCTGGGGATTACTTCCGTGTCACTATTAGACAGAGGCACAGTAAACTAAACTTCAAAAAGGGCACAGTATACTCAAATCAAGGGGTGGCGTAAGCCAAACACAATCGGGCTAGGCTTATAAATGCCCCAGGGCAGATAGCCTAGTATGAACCTATGAACCTATGAACCTATGTGCTTCATAGCCTAATATATCAGACTCATCAGGTTAATGGGCCAATAATTCCCAGGGTCTGTAGTTGCTCCCCTTTATGGAGAGGGATGACTGTAGCAGTGCACCATTCTGTAGGGACAAAGCCTGAGGTGGGGCTGTGATTGAACAGGGCACACAGGTGGGGTGCCAGTTAACTTTGCAGTTCATATAGAACACAGCTGGGGATATTGTCTGGTCCCATTGAAGCTCTATTCTTGGCTGCGGACAATGCAGCTTTATCCTGTGCTCCAGTAATGCTGGGTGCCTAGCATTCTACTGGCATTGTGATTGGTCCTTTAGCAGGAGAGAGAGGCATAAAGTTGGCACTGAATGTGTCCGCCGGTATGTTGGCAATATCTGTTGTCTCAGTATAGGAGGTACCATTGTGCAGTAACTCAGAGCAAATCTGGGTATTGCCTTGGAGATTTCTGATATAACAGTAGAAGGCTTTGTGGTTGTTTTTAGTGTCTGCCACAATTCTGCCTTCATAGCTAGCTTTAGAGGTTTTGATGAGAGATCTCAACTTTTTGTTGAGGCCAATAAGGAGTTTTTTCTTGGGACTTCACCTTTTTCTGTAACAGTTTCTTCCTTCTGTTGTAGAGTTTGTTAATGGCAGGGTACCACCAGATTGGCTTCTCTTTTATTTGGAGGAGAGTGCCTTGTTTCTTTTGGGTACAGCTAGCTCCATGCATTTATGTACATGTCTGTACAGTGCATTGGTGTGTGACTTGGCAGTCATGCACCTATTTTCCATTTGCATGGGTGTTGTGAAATTAGCCACCTCTGTTTTTTAAGAGCCCAAAATCAGCTTTGGAGAAGTTTTTCATGGTGGTTACCTTTGCTTGTGGTGTGGGTGAGATGTGTAGTTCCATGGTTATTAGTTTGTGGTCGGATCTAACCAGGGAGGGATTGACTATTGGTGTTGAGCAATGGTTGCCTATGTCAGTAATAACCAGGTCAATGATGTTGCTTCCTTTAGTGGGGGTAAGAATGAGCTGGTCCAGTGCATTAGAATTAATGAATTCCAGGAAGTGTTGGACAAGTGCATTGGTGCATGAGTAGTTTTCCCAGTTGATGGAGGGCTAGTTGAAGTCTCCCAGTATGAAAGTGTTGGGTTGGACCCTAATAGTTTCCAGGGTGCTTAGGAATGTGAAATGAGAGTCTTGGGACATGCTTGGGGACCTATAGCAGGCTATGACCTGAATCGCCGTCTTATCCATTGTTAGTTGTACCAGAGGTATTTCCAGTGCATTATGCTGGGCTACTAGTCTGCAGGTGTGCATATCCTTTATGAATATGGAGACACCACTGCCTTTGGAGCTTTGGTCTATTTTCTGTGGTCGAAAAGTGTGTTATGAGTTATAGCCTGGTAGCGCAGGGGTGCTCTCTGCTGCTTTAAACCAGGTCTCTGTTACAACACAAATGGCGATGTTCTCCATTTTGAGGAGTGCTTTGAGTGAGTGTATCTTGAGATTTAGACTTCCAGCATTGGGCAGCATGACCCTCAGATTGCATTTACTTATAGCTATTACAGTGGTAATTTGGTTTTTGGAACACTGCCTCAGAATGCCCAAGTTCACCAGATTAATAGGAGAAAGCACAGGGAACTTAACTTTAGACATGCCAGGCAGGATGGTCATTCTTAATAAGTACTGGAGCTGTTTCCTTATAGTACATTTAGTGCTGTTAGCACTTATGTGTGCTAAAATAATTGCTACAAGAAACCAGATGAAGTGCTAGGCAAAGAAGCTAGTTAAATGCAAGAGAGAAGAGAACCAGCAAGATCTAAGGGAAAAATTGAGGAGCAGACTTTCTGGTACTGGTAATAGTTTACTCTAGCTTAGTGGTGCTACACGGTGTGCAAACCCGTACAAACATGGGCTTTTAAAGCAGAAAGTTGAAAGGGAGTGAGAAACCACTCCTCTTGTGGTAGATAGGCTACCTAGTGCTTACCACTCCCAGTGATAAGCTGAGAGGCTTCCCTCTAACACAGAAATGCCTGAGGAACTCAGAAACTACAATACAGTCCTGAGTACAGCAAATCTGTATCTGGGCTACTCTAGTAACAGGAATGGCAGTAAAATAAGCTAGAACTTTTTTTTTTTGTAAATATAACAGTAACAAATGAGCCAACGGATTTAAACAAATTAACCAATTCACCAATAAAAAAGCTCAAAACTGAGCCCTGTTTCAGCAGTCTTCAATCAGACAATCTCCAACTGCATACTCCTGCCACTAGGGTGCAGAGGAACTTTCTCCAAAAAAAGGTGGGCCTGGATTAGTACTTAAGTTATACAAACAAAGCAGAAGTCTTAGGTATGGCCATCATCTATACCACCCTGCAGGTTGCAGTCCATGTTTCGCAAGGTGTGACCTGTGACAACAACTGAAACAATAAAGAGGTCCCAAGAGTGTAGGACAACAAACATTTCATACAGTTGTCTACTGATTGCATAGAGCAGTTATTGCACATCAGAAGCACTTTAATGTTATGACAAATAGTGTAAGCTAAGGTAATGTTACACAAAGAAGGTGTCATGGCAGCAAACCAAAGGATGTCCTGTGTGTTGCACTTGCTGTGGGTATGGTACATCCTATCAGCTGTCACATTACTACAAGAAGTGTCCCAAACTCCACATTTGAGAGGGTGGAAACCACAATCGGTGTTGCCTATGTGTGTGCAATATGTAGATATGTGAAGGCCCTGTGACTACTTGCTGCCCCCAATAACCCACATGTATATAGGCATGAATGCTAACTGTCAACACCCAAATATGTAGATACAGCCTAAGGATGGGTCAACTATACATATTGTACAGTCTGTCATTGACCTAGAAACTGCTGTTAACACACTGAAATGGGCCATACAGTGGGTATGCTATGGTGTCAAGGTCCTGGCCTCAAGCTGAATGGAGACAACAGTGTCAGCATGCCATATGGAAAGGACATTTCCCCAGTATTTCCCACATCAGCACCAACCCCATAAACACACAGACTGCGATGACATACCTGGGTACTCAGGATGGCAACAATGTTGCATACAGGCAACAAGTAGTGGCAGTGGTCAGGAATTGCTTCATAGGATGGATCATAGGAGATTACTAGCTTAATGGCCCTTAGGGCCCTTACAAGCATAGCTAGTAGTTTATCCCTCAAAAGAAACCTCAGTCTGCACTTGTCACCCCTGTCAATGAGGGACACAGGTGGAACCCCTGGGACAAATTTGTAGTTTCCCATTCACTCATCAAGGTTGAGCTTGAAAAGGGTCAGCGAACTGCTCTGTTTGATGTGTATGGGAAGTCTATTCCAGAGACGGGGCAGCCTCTGGGAGACAAACCTGTCCCTCCAGTAGGTTTGTTAATGTCACATATTAAGTCCAAGCCTTTTGAGTGGGTAGTGTGTGAGGAGTTAGACTTACAGATATGGAGCATCTCTAGTAGGACAGAGTCCAAGATTGCCTTGTAGGTGAGCCACAGATCACACCTGAGCAATCTGTATGATACTGAGTAGAGTGATAGTGATTTGAGCCTGTCTGCATAAGACAGGTGTTGGAGGCCATGGATTTTCTTTATGAGGTATTTCTGTGGCCTTTCCAGTTGGTGCAGATGTTTGGAGAGGTATATCCCAAATGGGGTATTATACTCAATTATTGGTCTAATGAGGGAGGAGTACAGAGAGGTAATAACCACCTTTTGCTTCAGGATGCAATCCCTGTCCTTATGAGATGAACTGAGTAAAAGGCTTTTCTGACCACTGCGCTACATAATGGTCAAATGTGAGGTTATTATCAACTTGAGTGCCCAGGCCACTCACCACAGGTTGTGTACTTATGGTGTTGCCGTTGATGTGGTAATCAATAGAGGTCATGTTTTTGCCAAATGGCATGATGATACATTTTTTGGCATTTAGCTTGAGGCCATGAATTTGGCACCAGTCATTAGTTGCTGTGAGACCCTCTTGCAGTATGTTAACATCATTTGAGGAGTCAATGACAGCACCCAATTTACAGTCGTTGGCAAATTTGGTCAGCCACGGGCCTTTTGTCTTTGCCTGTACCTCTGAGAAATAAATGCCAAAAAGTAGGGGTTCCAGGACAGATCCCTGGGGAACTCCACTAGTGACAAGTCTGCTATCACAGATGGAGGTGCCAATTTTGACTTTGAGTGTCCTGTCAGTGAGCCAGTTGGCCACCCACCTGATGAGATAGGAATTTACGCCAAGTTGTGTTAACTTTTTGATGATGCCTGAGTGGGGGATTGTGTCAAAGGCCTTGGCCAAGTCAAGGTAAGCTGCATGTACTGACTTTCCCCTCATCCAGTATCCAGGGCCTTGGTGATAATCTCAAAGAAATTGACCACCCCGGGGATCACGTCTGTGGCTCTGCTTGGCAGGGGCACAGGAAAATAATTTTCTTGGGTGGTGAAAGCCAGGGTACATATTTTGGCTAGGCTTGTATGGGCCCTAGGGCCGATAGCCTAGTACCTACCTATGAACCTATAAGATCTACCCTTGATAAATCCGAGCTGGGTGGGGTCAAGTGCTTGGAGATTGCCTATGTCCTTGTTTATGAGATCCATAATAATACACTCCATGGCTTTACAGATCAGACTTGCCAAGCTAATGGGGGTGATAGTTTCCAGGGTCAGTAGTGGCACCACCTTTGTTCAAGGGGATGACAATGGTGGTTCTCCACAAGGCTGGAATGAAGCCAGTACTTAGACTGTGGTTGAATAGGGTGCTCAATGGCGAAGCCAGTTCTTGCTGGAGATGGTGCAGAATGCATCCTTGTATACTATCAGATCACATGGAAGTTGTGTTTTTTGCCTTGGATAGGGCCTGTAACACTTGGTCTACAGAGATGTGAGGTGTGGGAAATACCTCTCAACCTCTTAGAGCCAAAAATCTGGACAAAGCCTAAAATTATGGTGGACAAATAGGGACAGATTTTAAATATTGCTCTTACAAACTTAAAAAAGTTGATTGAATAATAGGTTTTGCAATAACATGTATTTTCTGAATGATGTGGAGTCTTAAACTCAAATGTTTGTCATTATTTAATGGCTTCAATCCTCAGCTATTTGCCAGAAAGGTACAGAGTTTAGGAGGACCACACCAAAAATATGAGGCAAAGTCTGGACATTCTGCAAAAATCTATACAGTTGAGAGGTACCGGGACAAGTATCAGGGATGTTAAATGGGCCTTTGGGGGGGGGGGTGAAGTTTGCACTGAACCTGTCTGCTAGCAGCTTGGCTAAGTCAATAGGTGCAGTGTATGTGATACTGCTAAGGACTAATTTGGAACAAACCTGGCCTTTGCCATGGAGTTTCCTGATGTAACTGAAAATGACTCTATGTGGTTCATCACATACGTAAAGGGACCTTATCCAGACAAAAGGTGGACATTACCTCTGAATAATCCTCAGTCAATACAACAATACATTAGCAGCATGGCCAGTCTACTATGCATCTCTGTAGACATCTGCAGAAACTGTAAAGGCTATGTTAACACCCACACAGGTCAGCCATGGCCTTCAACATCTGTTCCACACAGACAGCCTGTAATCAGTACTGCCCCACTGGTTACCGGTCAGGTTGTCCACAGGTGTCTGAGGCATGCCAAGATGGCAATGTGCTCAGCCCTTCAACAGCTGCCCCATGTATGACAGTATAACTCTGTGTGCATTGAGTTGCCTGACTCGCAAAATAGATAGCATTAACACATGCTGGAGAGTCAGGTTTGGGTATCAGAGGCTGCCCTGTGTTAGCACAAACCTCCTCAAACATGTCAAACACAGTACCATGCATACCCTCATCAACTGCATGAAGATTGAATGGATGGGAAAAATACATCTGTCCCTGGGGTTCAACCTGTGTCCAGCAATAGCAGGGGCAACAGGGGTGATGGATGATTCTGCTGGGCATAAAGTAATGCCTAGGCTTGTGGGGGACCCAGGGGCAGTACTCTAGTAACCTCCTCTGTATCTATGAACCTGTGGTCCTACGGAACTCCCAGGTGACATGTATGAAGGCTAGCTGGCTGTGTCAAGTGGTATGCATGTAATTGTGATGTGTGAGGTGTATGTATGTACACAGTCAAGCCTTGTGATAGCCCTACATGGGGGTATGTTGGACAGCTGTGGACCGTACATGGCAGGATGTACAGTTCACCATCTCTGGACATGGACACTGGAACTGGTTCCGCCAGGAGTGTTACTGGTTCCACCAAGCCCAAGACCAGATGCGATACTACTCCCTGACAGTGACTGCTGTCTGCTGGATCAGTGTCCCTCACAGGACTGGCCAGGACCACGTGCCCATGGCCTGCTATGTTGTGGTGTGGATAGCACCCTCCCTTTGGTAGTACTGATGGTACTGCCGCTATGGGAGTGTGAATATGAACAGCAATGTGAGCTCTCAGCTGATGTTGTTGCTGACCTATGTCCATGTGCCCGACATCCTACTCCCACCACATGCTCAAGCACAGACATTGCATGGTTGAGCACTAAGATTGTTTCACACCAGCTTTCTGGCTATGATTACTGTCGACAGCCACATATGTTATAGTCACCACACTAGCCTGTTCAATGCCACCACCCTCCGACTGTCCAATATCTGTGGCTGCTGGGGACTGGGTATGTGTGGGCATACTGACTGTGTGTGGGGACATTATGGGTGGAAGTGGGATGTCAACCAGTGGTACAGATTCAGCCCCAAACAGCCCCCACCTGTGCCTCATTATGACCACTATATTAATCAGAGTCTAATGAGACATTGACATCAGGTTGTGGGGGGTGGGGCTCAACCCCTATGTTCACCTGTGAGGGGAAGACAATAAATGTAAATTATTACCTGCACTGTAATGTTTGCTGATCCACACGCACACACACACACACACACACACACACACACACACACACACACACACAGACACATACACACATGCACACACGCACACACGCACACACACACACACACACACACACACACACACACACACACACACACACACACACACACACACACACACACACTCACATACAGGTGAGGTGGCACAAAGGCATTATACACACCACACTTTCTGAATGATGACTTGCATGACACACAATCAGACCACAACAGACACACTGTGCACAGGCCCTCAACAAAATGCACTGCAGCTACATCCAGTTAATGTTGCTTCTACTATACACCTGTGAGATATGTGAGGAGTAGAAGTATGGGATGCGCCATCACCTAACACACGGTGTACACATGTATACAATACTAATGTACCCATGTATAGCACAGTGGCTACACCTATACAAACATATGTGCCAATATGTTAAAGCACCTGCAAATAGGCTCCTGTGATGACCAGTGTGATGCACCGCAGTTAACCCCACCACAAGTGAACATCCTCATATTACAATATGGCTAAGAGTAACAGTTGTGTGCATGGAAAACTAGCTGCCCTTAACATGTCAAGGGTATTGGCTTGCCACAACAAGACAGTTCCAGAGTCACTAGCTTCATGTAACTGTTACCCAGCCACACCAGATGGACCTATGTAGTTGTGGAGTAGAGGTATTGTTAGGACACACACATGTGGCATTGGTACAGGATAATATGTGCATTTCTGAACATGTACACTACAAGTTTGATACTACCCAATTTTCTGACATTGACACTAGGTGTGCACTTGTGTGAATTACAAAACTCCACCCACAAATGCAGTTTGATCTGACATATGCATCCAGGTTTACAAAGGCTGCCATTATGAATGCTACAGTATTGAAGTGATATCCTCTGGGGCCTTACCTGGATGTTCCTCGGCTCTTGACTCTGTGCAGACACCTCCATGACATATGTTGTGATTGTTTCCTGGGATGCTGTGGCTGCACCAACGTTTGTAAGAAACTCCTCTGTGAGTGGTGCTTGCATAGCAGGCCCTCCACCTGTGCCAGCATGGTCCCTAGCAACAGCTGCAGTCCTTTGCCTTGCATCATGTATGAGGTCTGTGGCATGGTGTCGGACCTGTTTATCCTGTAGCAGTGGCCCACATTGTTGACAGTCACTACCAGTTCCACCCACATGGCAGTGTGTTCCTGCAGGTTTTGCTGGCTCCTTTCCACCAGTACCCTGTGATGGAGTCTGATGGTATCAATGATTGCCTCAGTCTTGGTTTCTGAGAAGGCCAGGTGCCACTTGCTGTACATCCCACCTGAAAGACATGAACAGCAGAACACATCATAGGACTGCATACATTGGCCACCATTATGTACAGACCCTGCACATCCACTTTTGCTACCACTATCCACCGCTAACACTCACATCATACCCCTGCCATCTATCAGCACAATATGTGTGTGGATATTATCAACATCTTGGCATTACAGCATGCGTTGCCCTCCTGATCCTGATGTTTCATGTTCCCCCAATGATGACCATTAATGTGCATAATCCTCCATTCATCCTTCACATCAGACAGCACATGCAGCAGCTGGGGACATCACTGAGATTGCCTATCAGGGAATACCAGGCCATTAAACATCTGCCATACACCTATAGGCTATACGCCCAACCCTCTACAACATGTCATACATACTCCTCAGGAGTGATGTCACTGTGGCATGCAAGGCAATCACAGACTCCACATTGCTGGCACTGCTGCACGAGTACAAGTCATGGTCCACACACACACACACACACACACACACACACACACACACACACACACACACACACACACACACACACACACACACACACACACACACACACACACACACCCACACACACACACACACACCGTCAACCTGGAGAGTGACCTGGACTGACCCTGTAAACCGCTCACATGTGTGTCGCATACAAGCAGCCTGCGGTGGAATGGTTACACTGTCCACATCAGGCAGAGTACCTACCTAAACCTTTGCATGCGTAACCTGGTCATTTGGATGGTTAACAGCACATACACCCTTGGGATACCACCTGTTTCTCTGTTGGACGGGGGCATCAGCTGCTGCCTTGCATATGCATGGGCTAACATGTTGCCTTGGCATATGTCTGCTCAGGGCCCACTGCCTAGTAACCTGAGATGGCACCAGGACTACCAGAAATGGCCTGACTGCTGTGACAGATTGTGTTGTTATGTGTCTACACACATCACTGCCATCAACTGCTGGGTGTTCCCTCTGGGCAATGTTACAGTTCCATGTCATCTAGCCTACATCCGACAAATATGTGAATGTTACTACAGGTGCATGTGGACATTCCAGGAACATCTGAGGTAAACAATAACAGACAGCAATGCATATGTAGTGTACGGTGACCTCCTCATAGGTGTCTGACATCTACAGTACCCAGATGTTTGCAGAATGGGTGCATCTCATATGTAATAACTGCATTCTATGCATTCATCCAATAAAGTTTCTTCTGTCCTTATTATTTAACATCAACATTTAATTCATCTACATCACATTTTCACTCCTCTTTCTTGTACCGCAGCTTTATGCACCTATCACATCCTTTATTAGCATGTCCATTTTTATTTATTTTTGTGCATAACTGCAGTACTGTCATTGACAATTATCATGATGTCAGTATTGTTGAATTTATATCAGAAATGCTTCTTATACAATTTCATCACATGTGTCTGTGGGATATGACTGAAATTTAAACATTTCCCCTCTTCAACATTAATTATTCATTATAACACAATTTAATGTGCCAATTCCCCCAGAGAGACTGCTCAGAGGTATATGCATGACCTTATCAGAAGCTGCAGATATGTGCACAACAACTCATTATTTGTGCATATATAAAATAACTAAACAATGAAAGGAATGCATGCACAATAAAATGCAAATCAAGTAATATGGAAAAATGAGAAATAGGGCAGTGCTGTGCTGTGAAGGTCATGTAGAAGAAGAAGAGTGAGGATCCAAGCATGAGGCCAGAATGCCCATATCATTTTTAATGTGTAGCCCTAAGTATTAGTGCAATGATTGTCCATTATTTAATTAGTTCTACAGAATCTTTGGAAGAAAAAACCCTCACTAAAAGAATCACAGGTCTAAAGCAGATGCTTTATGCTGACCGTCTAAAAAATCTCCAGCTATACTCTGTCGCATATCGTCTACTCAGAGGCAATCTTTGCTTAACATGCAAGGCCATGTCAATCCCAGAGCTGTTGGACATGCTACACTTAAAGAAATCCCAATATCTCAGAGCCACATGCTCCAGGGATCTAAATCTTGTCATCACAATGAACAAAACATGGTGGAGGGATAAGTTCCTGACATAGAGACTCCCCAGACTCTGGTATAGACTGCCCATACATCTCAAGCAGAGTGCCTCTTTGGCCCTCATCAAAAGGAACCTTGACAATTGGATGGGACATAGGAAATTCACCCTGGGGATCATGTCAGTCACCCTGTTAGACATGAGTCCAGGGAAGTAAATATTGTGGGAAGAAATAGCCAGGGAATTGTTATGGCTAGGCTTATATTGGCCCTAGGGTCAATAGCCTAGTACCAACCTATGAAACTATGAACCTATAAAAGGGCATGTCTATAAGATGTGAGAAAAAATAAAGTATAATCAGAAGAATCTTCATGTTGTTGATAGAGACATGAAAAAGAAAATTACAAGCAAAAGGTTCTCATTGGTATTTCTGAAATGAAACGATATTATACTGTGAATCCAGAAATGCTTCTAAGATACCCAAAGCACTGAGATATGAAAACAAGACTGACTCTGATCAAAAATATTGAGAAATAATAAATAAAATGTAGATTTTAAATTAGATACAAAATAAAACTGCTAAATGTTGTCATATTGAGTCTATAACATTTTAATGAGAGACCTGTGTGCACATTGCTAACATATTTTGGCTACTAGGTGAGAGAAATCATTAAAACATTGCTGTTATCTAAGATTAAAAATATGAAGAACAGATATAGTTTACAAATATTATTAGTTAAAGCTAATTGTCCTAATGTTTCGGGTTATGCATTTCATAAGAAATTAGGAATGGTAAAATGAACTCCCAGTTATATGCAAAGGTTGCATGTATGGAGAATCATTCACTGATGTCATATACTATACACAGGCATATAGCAATGTTATTCTGCATGACTGTGCTGAATTACTCACACATTCAGGAAGCTGACAGAAGAATGTATTATACAAATCAAGCTTGATGCTTTGTCAATTATTAATGTTCCAAGAACTAAAGTAAGACAGGAGCCAAAAACACGGAGAACATGTGTTACTAAAAAGAGGTTTGAGCTAAGCAAATTGGTGAACAGTAGGTCACTGTTGTAAAGAAAGACACGATTTGCATTTGTAATTATGTGCAAGGTCTTAATAAAATTATTAAGAGAGTATTACCCAAATCTCTCTTCTTCTAGATGAAGCAAGTTCCAAATTGTATTAATTTAATACCACATTAACAAGGTACATGTAATTTAGGTTTATTTCATTATTACCAAAGAAATTCTAAACAGTTGATGCTAGAGGAATTGAGGACTTTGAGTGTGTTTTAAACATAAGTGGTGATACATTAGTGCAGGGTTAGACATGAGAGGAGCATTACAAATGACTGAAAGGCTGAAACCTGATGTAGAGGAAATCTGAGCTTGAGCAAATTCCAATCTCAGAAGACAAGAGGCTTTGCAGGAGTTTGTGCAGATTACTTGGTGCATTGCAAAATATATGTGCAATATTTCTGAGGCAGATGTGCACTAAAAGATTTATGCAACAAACTATTTCAAGAATGAAGTTACAAACAGGAACATGTTCAAAAAAATAGCAACAACATTGCATGTATATACAAGTCAAAATAATATATAAAGTACTATCCTGCAACAGAATAAATCAGCTGATTACGGTTCAAGAACATTTATAAATACAGACAGGGCACATGCTCAGTGAAAAAAAATAAACCGTTAGGAATACTGTATGGATGTTAGACTTTCAATGGACATGTCTCTGTAAAGAAGCTCCAAGTGAAACAGACCACCAATGCTTACAAAACATATTAAAAAAATCTTTGTTCATCGAACCTCTCAGTTTACACAGGTTGCTCTTTAATGTAAGCAGTATGGTTTTGAAATGAAATAATGAAAAAGAAGGCATGACAGATGTGAACAGAATATATTCAATAGAAATGCTCAAAGAGATATTAAAAGGATAGTTAAAGAATTTTGGGGTAATTCTGTATTTGCTAAAAACAAATGACAAAGTGAAAAAATTTGAAGGAGTGCATTGATGAAATATTGGCCTAAGCAAAAAAAAAAATCATTAGGGAAAGAAATAAAGTCTTATTTATCAATGCAAAATATTTATTTTCCAGCACTAACTGTTCAAAGCTGTCAAACTAAAATCACATATGGGAACAGTAAAGTGCAAACAAAGAGATAGTGTGGTCATAGAAATGGGCATTATAATGTTTGACAAAAAAATGCCCGCTTTGCAAGAATAAGCAGTGCATACCCCTACAATGCATGCTACTGTAACAGCAAACAAAAGGAAAAATACCCCTGCAATGCATGCTACTGTAACAGCAAACAAAAGAAAAATACCCCTGCAATGCATGCTACTGTAACAGCAAACAAAAGGAAAAATATCCCTGCAATGCATGCTACTGTAACGGCAAACAAAAGGAAAAATACCCCTGCAATGCATGCTATTGTAACGGCAAACAAAAGGAAAACTACCCCTGCAATGCATACTACTGTAACAGCAAACAAAAGGAAAAATACCCCTGCAATGCATGCTACTGTAACAGCAAACAAAAGGAAAAATACCCCTGCAATGCATGCTACTGTAACAGCAAACAAAAGGAAAAATACCCCTGCAATGCATGCTACTGTAACGGCAAACACAAGGAAAAATATCCCTGCAATGCATGCTACTGTAACAGCAAACAAAAGGAAAAATACCCCTGCAAAGCATGCTATTGTAACAGCAAACAAAAGGAAAAATACCCCTGCAATGCATGCAACTGTAATGGCAAACAAAAGGAAAAATACCCCTGCAATGCATGCTACTGTAACAGCAAACAAAAGGAAAAATATCCTTGCAATGCATGCTACTGTAACAGCAAACAAAAGGAAAAATACCCCTGCAATGCATACTATTGAAACAGCAAACAAAAGGAAAAATACCCCTGCCATGCATGCTACTGTAATAGCAAACAAAAGGAAGAATACCCCTGCAATGCATGCTACCGTAACAGCAAACAAAAGGAAAAATACCCCTGCAATGCATGCTACTGTAACAGCAAACAAAAGGAAAAATACCCCTGCAATGCATGCTACTGTAACAGCAAACAAAAGGGAAAAATACTCCTGCAATGCATGCTTCTGTAACAGCAAACAAAAGGAAAAATACCCCTGCAATGCATGCTACTGTAACAGCAAACAAAAGGAAAAATACCCCTGCAATGCATGCTACTGTAACAGCAAACAAAAGGAAAAATACTCCTGCAATGCATGCTTCTGTAACAGCAAACAAAAGGAAAAATAACCCTGCAATGCATGCTACTGTAACAGCAAACAAAAGGAAAAATACCCCTGCAATGCATGCTACTGTAACAGCAAACAAAAGGAAAAATACCCCTGCAATGCATGCTACTGTAACAGCAAACAAAAGGAAAAATACCCCTGCAATGTATGCTACTGTAACAGCAAACAAAAGGAAAAATACCCCTGCAATGCATGCTACTGTAACAGCAAACTAAAGAAAAAATACCCCTGCAATGCATGCTACTGTAACGGCAAACAAAAGGAAAAATACCCCTGCAATGCATGCTACTGTAACGGCAAACAAAAGGAAAAATACCCCTGCAATGCATGCTACTGTAACGTTAAAGAAAAGGAAAACTGTTATATCCCCAGCACAAGATTATTCTCGGCACCGAGTAGGCACAAATCTGTTCCATTGTTATTCTGGTTTTATCATTGTCTGTTTGTTATCCAGGTAAGCTCATTGCACACAGATTTTACTTTTCAGGGGTGAAACCTGAACACTCCTTGATCAAGCAACTTACATCAAACAGTTTACAAGCAGAATTTGATGGAGCCAATCCTAGTACTATAGGACAATAGAATGAAACACATTAGACACTCATAGCTTTAACTTGCTCAGTTAAAATGACAGTTCTGGCAACACATGCATTGCACACTCTTGGGTTATCATTCCAAGTACTTCAATTTTCCAAAACAATTAAACTAACAAACATAATAAGAGCAATTTGTCTTTAAAGCCTGTGCTAAGGTATGAAATTCCTGATGTTGTCATATTTGACAATGGTCTACAACAAACAAGTAAGGAATTCAAAAAAATTGAGTATATGCTAATTCAGATGAGTAATATCCAATCTGCTTTGTTCTTAGTCTAGAATTCTGAAGCTCACCATCTCACAATTTCTGAATATGAGAAACATCTACTGCAATAACTAAGGGTGGTTCATAGTCATTACACTTAGGTGTAGAGGGTGTTTGCATGGGTTGTTTACAATGTAGCTCAGGGGTGATCTAGAAACAATGGGCACATCCAAGCAATCTAATTAGGACAGGATTGAGAAATTAAGGAATAATGAGATTTAAATAAGGAATGTTTATTTATTTATTTTTATTTTACATTTGTTGACTGGGATAGTCCGACTGGATGCATGTCCATTTTCAGTGGAGGCCTGGGGAGAAAAGCTCCAGGGGTAAGCAGATACAGCATTACATAATACCAGCATTACATATTACAAACAGACTATTTACAGAGATTACATAAGTAAGCAAGTTAAACAAGTTCCATAGGTAACAGTTAATCCTGAGCACAAGTCAGGATTAAATTAAATTGCACAGTAAACTGGTTAACAGATTTTTACACATTCTAGAGCGAGTTAGCCAGGCTTGATACATTGACATAGCCGGTTAAATGACAAATGTTGTTTGAGTCTAGTTTTAAATTGACCTAAGGTGGAAAGTAAGGTAATATCAGCTGGAAGAGAGTTCCAGGATCTACTTACAGAGTTTGCAAAGAGAGAATCACCGGCTTTGTTATTAATTTTGCTAGTCTGAATTAGTAGTTTGTTAGAGGATCGAAGCGGTCTAGGATTGTTATAGGGGGTGATAATATTTTTAAGTGCAGGAATATTGTCCGGATTATAGAGGATTTTATAGGCCATAATCAGTTTGTTATACTGGATTAGGCTGGGTAGTTCAAGCCAACCAAGCTGATTTAGATTGAGTGAAAAACTGTGGCTTTCTGATGTAAACAAAGCCCCCTACTCAAATCTATGTGATGTATAGTCACTTTTGGATGAATATTTATGCCATGCACAGATGGGTTATTAAAAGTAAATCAGGTTTTTTTTTTCTATCGTCTTTGAAATATGTGAAAATACTCAGTTTTACTGCAAGCCTGGGTGTTTTCCTCTGTGAGCTGCTCATTCAGTTATTTCAAAACTAGGTGTGAAAAGTGGAGCTCTCCAGTCTTTGCAAAGAAGAAATAGGCAAAACATAACTCAACTCAGTTTTACAGAGCAGGAATTATTGGACATGTTTGGAGTGGGCAGGGATATGATAGCATTGGTGAGTTTCTATAGCCCACATATTGGAGTTGGGGGAAAAGGTGGCCTTTCTATAACAGTGGATAACAAAGTATCTTTATCCCTCACTATGTTTACCATTGGCACTTTTCAGAGACAAACTGGGGACACATTGGTATATTACAGGCTTCTGCCTTGAGGACACTACAGCAATTCCCCGATATACTTAGGTTTGAGCATATCTATTGCCAAGTGTGATCACAGGACTGAGTTAATACCACGCATGCTTTCTATGGCAGAGCATGCTATCTTGAGATATTTGATGTAATAGATTGCACCTGTGCTGCAGTGAGTGCCCTGTGCAATATCAGAACTGAAATGACTACCATACTATTGACTGCCAAATAATGTGCAATACATTGGTGGGGGTGGCATCAGCAATGTGCTAGCTCAGCATCCTGTAAGTGCACATGATTCTCATGCTTCACACATGAGCTCACTGTACCACCTCTTCCTGCATGGTAGGAATCCTCAGAATGACATAGTTAGTAAAGCCAAACTACTGTAATGGTGTTAGCCACTGTTTTTTCTGTATCTATATAGTGGCATATATAGTGCCGAATAATCACCCTATGTTTTGTTATATGTTCTCTCCCTTTTTTCTGCTTCATGTGATGGAGGCTACCCATGTGAACCATGGAGTTGCTGAGGAGCACTTTAACAATGCCATGTCTTAGACACAGATAGTCTTTGAATGAGCATTTGTCCTACTAAAAACATTCTTCACTGGCTGGATGAATTGGCAGGCCCTTCAGCAGGATCCTATTGCCACATGTACAATGTTTACAACCTGCTATATTTTGCATAATATGATCATGCATTGGTGTGGCACTCAACTGATACT
This sequence comes from Protopterus annectens, assembly GCF_019279795.1. Classification (NCBI taxonomy): domain Eukaryota; kingdom Metazoa; phylum Chordata; order Ceratodontiformes; family Protopteridae; genus Protopterus; species Protopterus annectens. The sequence continues at coordinate 984,169,416 of NC_056729.1, forward strand.
ACCAGTCACTGATAGTGCTGCTAAAGCTCTGCTATCATTTATCATACCAGTGATGATAGAGATGGTGATCAGTCTATGGCAGTAGCATGACAACCCATCTGGCAGTCTTGTGCATGGTACAATGCTGTGCAGGTGCAGTGGAGGCATCTAATCAATAGCTATGGACCAAGGAGTGAAAAGTTACAAATAGAAAACTTAATGTATGTAGTGTTATTTGTGGGCTTTGCTGAGTGGTGCATAATCAATTTATACTGTACATCAGACATTTTTCCACATATATGCAATTGTATTGGTCATATGGTATTAGCTATCATCAACTGATCTAATTTCAGTGGTCAGTGGTGTGAAGGCTGCCAGCCCAGCTAGCTGGAATTTGGTAAATAATTCTATGCTATTTATGAATAGCAATATGGTTTGTATGCTTGTCATACAAATGTAAGAAAACTATATGTTATGTTAAACTGTATGTTATGTCCTTAGTTTCAAGAATGTAACCACAGTGTACCTACTGGAAAAGAACATACATATATATATATATATAAACTATATGCCTATGCAAATGTATGTTTTGATAGTAAGAAGCTGGAATATAGAGAGTTAACTTGCAAAACTCTAAGAAAATAAGTTGAAATTGTTTATGACTGTGGTATCTCTCAGTTTCAGATGGGAGACAGGATGTCTACAGCTAGGAGTTCTTCCTATTGTCTGGAAACAGAAATAATACACGTTTCAAAGGTAAAAGTATTTAACTTTTTATGACTTCCAGTTCCAGGCAAGCTTCTAAAAGATAAGTATGTTTGACACAGAGGTGACAAATAGTGATGTGTATTATTAATTTAAGAACTATCTCCCAGAGAATGTCTGTGCATTCTGTATCTTGCCTTGGATCTGAACACATTCATCTTCAGAACCTCTCATCTGTATTTGCCTGGCTCTGTAAGTAAGTAATTTAGAACATATTTTCTATTAGAGATAGACAGGAATATAGTAAGATCAGTCTAGATGTTTTCTGTATTTATAGGATACTGTAGTGCAATGTTGTTTTAACATATGTCCTGTTATTATGCACTCTGTTGTTACTATGTTGAGTTATTGAGTATTGTCTTGGCCTTTTATTATTTATTATTAAATATCTTTAAACCTTTTAATTGTGACTGGTTTGCTTAGAGAAATTTAAGCTCTTACAGTACTTGCATATGTATATGGGGACACTGTAGAGGCCACTCATAAATAGCCTTGCAAGTTTGGTCACACTTACCATTTGGATAATAGTAACATTACACAGTAGAATTGGTCACCCTTTGGGAAGGGCCTTATAGTAGCTGATAAAAAGCTGGTTGGTGGCAGTGATAACTACCTTTTAGTCTGGGCAGAAGGGGGGTATAGCTAGTGAACCTGTGTGATCCTTCCCCAGGAGTGCCTGTGTGTTTGTATATAAATCAAATTTCAAAGTGTGTGTGTCAGCTACTTGGGCAGGGACATAAACCACTGGTTGGACAGAGAGGGTGCTGGAGATTTTGGTTGACCACTCTGTTGAGATCTTAACCTTATGGCTGTGCCAGTGGGGAGTCTTACTGAGGGTCTGGAGAGAGAGGGAGAAACCAGCCCCAGACTGACTGTGATCTCTGTGTGCTCTTAAGGGAAATTGTAATTTACTGTGTCTGTACTTGTCATCCTCCCAATGTGCACATCCCTCACTGGTGTTAGTGGTGCGAATTGAGGTTCCTTGATTACTGGGCCAGTGCAGGGGCATCATATATTAATTGTTTGGCAGTGGTGGGATAGCCACATCACAGATTAATTGGTCAGTAGTGGTGAGACAGCTACATCACATATTAATTGGCTTGTAGTGGTGTGGATATCGAATTTATGTAGCTTGTGTAGAGTGATCACTGATGGTGCTTGTACTCTTAATCAGCCACACTGTGGACATTCAGAGTTCATATCACAATTGTTTTATTATTATTTTTTTTGTTAGCTTAGTTAGTCAGGGAGAGCAGGCAAATATGTCAGCAGAGGAGTATGGCAAACTGACAAGGAGCCAGTTGGCTGAGATGTGCCAGGCTAATGGACTGGTGCATGCCAACCCAAGGCAGACATGACTGCAGCTTTAGTCACAGCTGCATCAGAGAATAGCAACCAGGAGGAACATCAGACTGGCCGTGGTGATGTAAAACGCTCAGAGAATGGACAGCTCAACTTTTCCACAGATGACTTAAAAATCCATCTGGAGTTAATGAGAATTGAGCTAGAGGCCAAACATTTGGAAATAGAAGCAGCAGAGAGACTGAGGCATCTAGAGACCAAGGAAAATGAGAAACTGTAATCCTTGGACACTAAGGAGAAGGAGAGGCAGAGGCAACATGAAAAGGAGATATTGACTCTTCACCAGAGTCCTGGAGGTATAGAAGAAGGGAGTAACCGAACCCCAGAAGCAACAAAGTTCAGTAAATTTCTTCCACAATTTACAGAGGGGGATAATTTTGATAGTTGCATTCATATGTTTGAGAGGGTATGCAAACAGTATGATGTTGACCAAGGACTCTGGGTATGGTTCCTGACCCCCTTACTCCATGGTAAAGTTGTAACCACAATGTCCAAACTGTATGATAATGGCTGCTTAAATTATAATGTTGTAAAAAACTGTTTGTTAGAATGTTTTAAGTTAACACCTATAGCTTGCAAGAAAAAGTTTCATGAGCATAAACACAAGACAGATGAATGTGTGTTTGAATATGTTGCTGACCTAAGCACTTATTTTCATAGGTGGGTGAGTGGATGTCAGGTCACCACTTTTGAAGGGCTGTTAGACCTTTTGTGATGGAAGAAGCCCTTAGCACTTTGCCTGAGGACATGAGAATCTGGTTAGCTGATAGACAATGCCTTACTGTAAATGAGTTGGGGAAGAAGGGAGACCTATACCTAGTAAGAAGGGCATCACTACACAGGAAAGTGACACCCAGTACAGCTCTTTGGTTTAAGGGAACCCATAGTGGTCAGCCCAGACTGCTCCAACAGAATCTGCCAGTAGCAGGGAAAGGCACTAGTTCAGGTACACATCCGGGACCTAGGGTTAAATGTTTTTAATGCAATCAGTGGGGCCATGTATCATATAGATGTCTATGGAGGTAAGGTGGGGAACAAAAGGTGGGAGAGCCAGTAAGTGGGAATGTCAAAATGCCAACAGTAGGTTGTCTTGAGACAACAAGGGTACCAAATTACCACTCTGCAGATGTCTTGATAGGAAGTGATTTTGCTAATGAAGTACCATGCGTTCATGCAGTTGCATGCAGTCAGGCTTGGAGACAAGCATGTGGGTCTGATAGCCTGGGGGAGACAGAGACAAACTGCATACTTGCAGTAAGGTCTGGTGAGGTGGTTACTTCAGGGAGGGAGCTACACTGTAGCAGTGAGACTGAAGGTGAGCCACAGCTGCTTGTGGGTACTGATGTTCCCTTGGACAGAGTGACTGCAAGGGTAGAGGTGAGTAGTAGTACACAGGCTGACAGTGAGGCACCGCTGTCATAGAATACCAGACTTCCTGTGGAAGGGGAGCTGGGAAGGGTTACTAAGAGAGAGTTGAGATAGGCTCTGCTCTCAGATCCTACATTACAAAGCCTTAGGGAGGTAGCTAGTGAGGCACCTGATTCTCAAGGGAAGGGGGAATCTGTATACTGGGACAAAGGGTTATTGTATAGAGAGTGGACCCCTGAGGGAGGGCTACAGGGTGAGAGAATACAGCAATTTATAGTGCCTAGAGCCTACTCTCTGTCACTTCTAGCCATAGTCTATGATATTTCCTTTGCAGGTCATATGGGTATAAAATGTAAAAAGACACGTATTATGCAGAACTTCTATTAGCCTGGAATTTCCAGAGATGTAACAGGGTACTGCAGGACCTGTGAGCAGTGCCAAAAGGTAAGCAAGGCAGGAGACAAGGTGAAAGCTCCTTTGATGCCTTTGCCTGTGATTAAGGAGCCATCTCAGAGGGTAGCTATGGATATTGTGGGGTCTCTGAGTAACCCAAGTTCCACAGGGAAAAAGTATATCCTAGTGTAGTAGATTATGCTACCAGATATCCTGAAGCAGTGGCTCTGTCCTCCATTAAGGCAGAAAAGGTGGCAGATGCTTTATTAGATGAATTTCAGCAGGGTAGGTTTCCCAAATGAAATGCTGACTGACAGAGGTGAAAATTAGATGTCAGACCTGCTGACTTGTCTGTGGAAGTACTGTGGGGTGAAGCACCTAAAGACCACCCCCCTACCATTCCCAGACTAATGGTCTTGTTGAGAGGTTAAACTCTTCACTGAAGACCATGATACGGGCATTTGCAGACCAGTTAAAGAGGGACTGTGAAGAATATTTGCCCCATCTGTTGTTTGCTTACAGACAGGTTCCCCAGGAATCCACAGGTTTTTCACTCTTTGAGTTGTTGTATGGGCATAAGGTGAGGGGACTTCTAGATTTAATTCGAGCTGAGTGGGAGGGTGAGTGTGAATCCCACAAGGAGTCTGTTGTGGCATATGTCCTAAACCTCAAGACAAGGCTCAGGGAACTCATGGGCTTGACCCAGGATAACCTGGCCGAAGCCCATCAGCAGTAAAATGTCTGGTATGACAGGAATGCTCGAGCTAGGAGAGTATGCTGTAGGGCAGCAGGTAATGGTTTTCATTCCTGTCAGACACAACAAGCTGCAGGAAGCTTGGGAGGGAACTTACAAGGTGGTAAGGAAGGCCAGTGATGTTAACTACATAGCAGAACTGCTAGGCAGGATGCAGGGGCACAAATTTTACCATGTTAACATGATGCAACCTTACTATGATAGGGAGGTCCTTGTGATGAGTATTTGCAGTGGATTGCAGGAGGAGTCTGATGGAGATCTGGTGACTGATCTCAGTGAGGCTTGGATTGACACCTCAGTGGAAGGGGTACCAATGTCTCAGCAGCTATCTCCTACCCAGGTCTGAGAAATCCAAGCAGTGTTACAAAGGTTTGGGAACATGTTCACTGAGAAGCCAGAGTGCACCCACCTGGTGCAGCACCATGTAAATACAGGACCCTGATGGCATATTAAGCAGGACCCTTATAGGGTACCTGAGAGAGTCAAACCAACTCTGAGACAGAAGATACAGGAAATGTTGGAACTAGGGGTAATTCAGGAGTCCAGCCGTCCCTGTGTCTCTCCAGTGGTGCTGTTTCCAAAGAAGAATGGTAGCACCAGGTTTGGTGTGGACTATAGGAAGCTAAATAGTCAAACAGAGTCAGATGCTTACCACATACCCACGACAGATGAAGCCCTAGAGCAGCTGTGTGGGGCTAAGTATCTTACCACCATTGATCTTACCCAAGGTTATTGGCAGGTGTCCTTGACTCTCAGTGCTTGAGAGAGAGGTCAGCCTTTGTGACTCCTGTTGGTTTGCATGAGTTCACAAAGATGCCCTTTGTGATGAAAAATGCCTCAGTTACTTTCCAGATGCTGGTAGATCATATCCTAGCAGGAGCAGGAGGGTTTGCCTTTGCTTACCTAGATGATATTGCCATCTACAGCCATTCCAGGAAATAGCATCTTTCAGAATGTCAGGTAGGTGCTGGGCAGACTACAGAGGGCAGGGTTGATCATTAAGGCCAGCATATGTCAGGTGGTTATGGCAGAGGTCTCCTACCTAGGACATAGAGTGGGGAGTGGTAAGACTTTATTTATTTTATTTAATTTACATTTGTTGACCGGGATTGTCTGACTGAGCTGAAGAGCCCTTTCTCAGTGGAGGTCTGGGGAGAAAAAGCTCCAACATACTATACCATTTTCATTATAAATTAGCATTAAACAGCAATGTTACAGGATTGAAAACCAAAGAAACCGTGTTGGGTAAAACCTTGGTGCAGAAATAAATCCAAGTAAAAAGTAAGAGATGCACCAAGATAACACACAGCAAAACGTTTAATCACAACAAAGTACAAGGTGGTAAGCGCTTTTACAACCAAAGTTGCTTCATCAGACACCACAGTAAAACATGCACAGGTTTAAATAGATATCTAAAATGCCAATTAATCAATAAATATCACACAATGATTGAGTAGCAGTTAAAAACAATTAAGCCTCATGCCCAAACTAATAAAAGCATTGCTTAAAAACATTGTACAAGAAAAATTCAAATACCATACATAAGAAAGCACTTAAATAACTTATAAAATCATGGTAAAACATGGAAAAATACTAGTCAGCAAAAAGTTAAATAGAATGCCTAAAAACTAAAAGCTAGTTAAATACATAAACTAACTTTGGAAGAACTTAGCTAATCTTAATGCTTAAGATGTCTAGCCTTTAAAATAGGGACCAAGGAAGTAGTAGCATTTAAAGCAGGATACTTTTCAGCATTAAGTTTCAGAATCCACTTCTGTTCATGTCCCTCTGTGATATTCTCAATGTCGCCACCTCTAGGGTTTCTATAAATATGTTGTAAAACAAAGAACTTAAAGGAATGAGAATGGCCATTGGACATAACATGATTAGCTAGAGCATTTGATGGTTTATTATTACTAATATCTCTTAGGTGGTCTAAAATACGATCTTTCAGCATTCTATTTGTTTTTCCTACATAAAAGGCAGGACATTGTACACAAAAACAATAACAGACCACATATGTAGATCTACAATCAGTGTATTGATTAGTATACAATGAAAATTGCCTAGTAGGATGTACATATTTATTTTTACTATATATAAATTGACAAGCACTACAATTACTGCATGGAAAAGTACTATGCCGATTGGAACTAATGATAGTTCTGGATAATTCACCATGACATACATGCTGTTTAAGGGATTTATTATTTTTAAAACTAAAAGTAGGAGAATGCCCGACCTTATCTACCAATCCGGACACTTGTAGCAAATACCAATGCTTCTTGACTACATCTAGGTATTGGTTGATGTTACTAGAAAACTGAAACACCACCCTAAAATCATTACTAGTTCTGTTAGTATATCTTGTATTGTCAACAGCATCACCAGCATTAAAATAAGGTTTACATCTAGTACTTCTCAGCTTCCAGACATTAGAGATAGTCTGTTTAATGTCTGCAAGCGAGTATCCCCTATGCAAGAATTCTGTTTTTAAATTGGATAGGGCAACTACTGCATCTTCATCTCTGCTATGTAGTCGCAGTGTTCTAAAAACCTGACCCTTGAGCACGTTCCTAGGAACGTGTCTAGGGTGCATACTAGATTTGTACAAAAGAGTATTTTTTATAGTGGGTTTAAAATAACTATTAATGCAAAGACTATTTAAAACAGATTTACTAACCTGCACATCAAGGAAACTGATGTCAGTGTTAGAACTACGGTAAGTAAACCTTAAAAAATCAGTGGTTGAATGCAAATATTCCAAAAACTGAGCCAAATCAATACCAGAGCCTCTCCACAGCATAAACACATCATTCACAAAACGGACGTACCAAAGTATTTGTCCAAAGAATGGATTATTATTTGACAACACATTTTGCTCTTCCCAGCTGACCAAAGCCAAGTTGGCGTAGCTGTTGGCACACACAGTGCCCATGGCCACACCAACTTTCTGCAAAAAAGAATTACTCCTGGAACATAGCAATGTTGTTCTCTAGAATAATCTCTAAGAGACTACAAATCAACTGTATCTTAGTGTTGGTGAAACACTTATTCACAGAAAGAAAATCTCTAATGCTGTCAACACCCCAGGTGTTAGGTATACTAGTGAATAAGGATTCAATGTCTAATGTAACAAGGACAAAATTCTCATTAACATCAACACTTTCCATTCTATTATAAAGCTTTTGTAAAAACATCTTTGTATCCTTCAATATTGTATGGCAGTTTGCCAACAAACCATGTAAACATCCCTCTACATAAATAGAGAGAGGTTCAGTACACCACCCAGTGCATGAAACAATAGGACGCATGGGTGGAGATAACAAATTTTTATGTATTTTTGGTAAGCCATATAACCTAGGAACAAGAGGGTTATACACGTTAAAGTACTTGAAAAGTGAATCATCTATTAAATTTGTGATTAATAAATCAAAAATTAAAAAAGAAACTTTATTTATAATAGCATTAACAGTAGGCTTGGAAATGCATTGATATGTATGAGTATCAAGTAAAGGTTTCTCCATTTGTGTGACATATAAATCCTTGTCCATTAACACTATACCGCCTCCTTTATCTGCCTGCTTAATAACTAGTGAATGTAGATTTTTTTAATTCTTGCAGGGCTCTATGTTCATCTACTGTCAACTTATAAAAAGACATACTGGTGAAGGGACACACAGCTCCATGGAAGATACTACAACTGAGCAGTCCATGAGTGGACATCATCATTTCCTAAGGATTCTAGACATTCCTGTTAATCCATTGTTGAATACTGTTACACAAGCTGGTATGGATGAAACTTTTTCCAATCAACAATGTTTACCAACATTTTTTCAGCAGTATAAAAATCTAGAAAATATGATGTATAAATACAAGAGACTGCAATGGCAGAGGTTACATCTTTAAGCTTCGTTGGAAGCCAAGATTATTCCACGAGTCTTAAGAATCCTGAATATGCCCACTTATGGTGATACATATCCAGTCCTGCTACGTAAATGGCAAGAATTAAATTTACAATTTAGTTCTCAATATATGGAACTTTTAATAAACTTTTTTTCACCCATTAAAGCTGACTTAAAAGCACAAATTATTGACCTTGAAACAAAAATCACTGACAATTTTTCTTGTGATATTACATTTAATAGAATGAGTCAACTACAGGACAATATAGTTGCTTATGAGAAGAAACTACAATTTATTAAGTTATCTAAACTTAATAGAGATAAAACCGACTTTGCAAGAAACAATGTCTTTTCCTGGCCGAAAGAAGTTAAATTACATCTAGTCAGAGTAATGGTCCCTTTAATGCAAATACTGCATCGCAGGGAAACACGACTGACTCCTCTGGTCCTGTTTCCGGTTCTACAAGTGATCGGGGAGTTATGGCGCCCATATCTACAAATGCTACACAAGTGGAACCAGGCTTGCAAATTCCTGTTACTGCTACTAGCAATTCGGCAGTTCCTACTATTACAGACGATCGGGGAGTTTTGGCGCCCGTATCTACAAATGCTATGCAAGTGGAACCAGGTATGCAACCTTCTTTTACTGCTTTTAGCAGTTCAGAGACTCCTATTACTATTGTCAAGTTTATAAATGATATGCGTCCTACATACGCATCGGCAGTAATGCCTTCAACCTCAAATGTATCTATAGTGAATAATACTCAAGGGCAAGAACTAAATAAGGAAACAAGTGTTTTTTTTAGACAAGGCAAAGAAAGGGGATTACTCTTTTTGAACAGCCCCGCAGTACAGAGCTCGGTCAACGAGTTTTACACACAATGGTAAGACATTCAAGAGCCAGCACATGGATGTGATAGCTCATCAATCCAAAAAGAGACGCATGTAGTCTCAGACTTAGTTATTAATATTTCTTCTTTTGTGTTAAACAGTGAACAGCTTAATGTTCTTAATAAAGGTTTATCCTTTATTCCTGCAAGGAAGGCCGACCCAGCAGAAATGTTGAAGGACTTGAGACTACTTGGCAGAAGTCTTTCACTAAAGAGTTTGTTTCCTACAGATACTATTTCAGGTAACAAAGGACATGATATATACAGAAAACCTAGTACCTTTGTTCCAGCTTTACCAATAGGTATTCAACGATTCATAGATGTATGTGAAATCGCTTTCAGAGAATTAAATAACTCAACTGATACCAGTATGTCATTTTATAACTTGACAGTAGATGAACATAGAGCCCTGCAAGAATTTAAAAAATCTACATTCACTAGTTATTAAGCAGGCAGATAAAGGAGGCGGTATAGTGTTAATGGACAAGGATTTATATGTCACACAAATGGAGAAACTTTTACTTGACACTCATACATATCAATGCATTTCCAAGCCTACTGTTAACGCTATTATAGATAAAGTTTCTTTTTTAATTTTTGTTTTATTAATCACGAATTTAATAGATGATTCACTTTTCAAGTACTTTAACGAGTATAAACCTCTTGTTCCTAGGTTATATGGCTTACCAAAAATACATAAAAATTTGTTATCTCCACCCATGTGTCCTATTGTTTCAGGCACTGGGTGGTGTACTGAACCTCTCTCTATTTATGTAGAGGGATGTTTACATGGATTGTTGGCAAACTGCCATACAATATTGAAGGATACAAAGATGTTTTTACAAAAGCTTTATGATAGAATGGAAAGTGTTGATGTTAATGAGAATTTTGTCCTTGTTACATTAGACATTGAATCCTTACCCACTAGTATACCTAACACCTGGGGTGTTGACAGCGTTAGAGATTTTCTTTCTGTGAATAAGTGTTTCACCAACACTAAGATACAATTGATTTGTAGTCTCTTAGAGATTATTCTAGAGAACAACATTGTTATGTTCCAGGAGCAAGTCTTTTTGCAGAAAGTTGGCGCGGCCATGGGCACTGCATGTGCCAACAGCTATGCCAACTTGGCTTTGGTCAGCTGGGAAGAGCAAAATGTGTTGTAAATAATAATCCATTCTTTGGACAAATACTTTGGTACGTCTGTTTTGTGGATGCCGTGTTTATGCTGTGGAGAGGCTCTGGTATTGATTTGGCTCAGTTTTTGGAATATTTGCATTCAATCACTGATTTTTTAAGGTTTACTTACCATAGTTCTAACACTGACATCAGTTTCCTTGATGTGCAGGTTAGTAGATCTGTTTTAAATAGTCTTTGCAGTAATATTTATTTTAAACCCACTAGAAAAAATACTCTTTTGTACAAATCTAGTATGCACCCTAGACACGTTCCTAGGAACGTGCACAAGAGTCAGGTTTTTAGAACACTGCGACTACATAGCAGAGATGACGATGCAGTAGTTGCCCTATCCAGTTTAAAAACAGAATTCTTGCATAGGGGATACTCGCTTACAGACATAGAACAGACTATCTCTAATGCCTGGAAGCTGAGAAGTACGAGATGTAAACCTTATTTTAATGCTGGTGATGCTGTTGACAATACAAGATATACTAACAGAGCTAGTAATGATTTTAGGGTGGTGTTTCAGTTTTCTAGTAACATCAACCAATGCCTAGATGTAGTCAAAAAGCATTGGTATTTATTACAAGAAGTGCCTGGATTGGTAGATAAGGTCGGACATTCTCCTACTTTTAGTTTTAAAAATAATGAATCCCTTAAACAACATTTATGTCATGGTGAGTTATCCAGAACTATCATTAGTTCCAATCGGCATGGTACTTTTCCATGCAGGAATTGTAGTGCTTGTCAATTTATATATAGTAAAAATAAATATGTACATCCTACTAGGAAATTTTCATTGTATACTAATGCATACACTGATTGTAAAGCTACAGATGTGGTCTATTATTCTTTTTGTGTACAATGTCCTGCCTTTTATGTAGGAAAAACAAATAGAATGCTTAAAGATCGTATTTTAGACCAGCTAAGAGATATTAGTAATAATAAACCATCAAATGCTCTAGCTAATCATGTTATGTCCAATGGCCATTCTCATTCCTTTAAGTTCTTTGTTTTACAACATATTTATAGAAACTCTAGAGGTGGTGACATTGAGAATATCACAGAGGGACATGAACAGAAGTGGATTCTGAAACTTAATGCTGAAAAGTATCCTGCTTTGAATGTTACTACTTCCTTGGTCCCTCTTTTAAAGGCTAGACATCTTAAGCATTAAGATTAGCTAAGTTTTTTCAAAGTTAGTTTATGTATTTAACTAGCTTTTAGTTTTCAGATATTCTATTTAACTTTTTGCTGACTAGTATTTTTTCATGTTTTACCATGATTTTATAAGTTATTTAAGTGCTTTCTTATGTATGGTATTTAAATTTTTCTTGTACAATGTTTTTAAGCAATGCTTTTATTAGTTTGAGCATGAGGCTTAATTGTTTTTAACTGCTACTCAATCATTGTGTGATATTTATTGATTAATTGGCATTTTAGATATCTATTTAAACCTGTGCATGTTTTACTGTGGTGTCTGATGAAGCAACTTCGGTTGTGAAAGCGCTTACCACCTTGTACTTTGCTGTGATTAAACGTTTTGCTGTGTGTTATCTTTGTGCAATGTTACAGGATTATTACAAGGCATTAGGTAGAAATACAATGTTATACAGTGTCAATAATCAGGAGTATAGCACAACTATTTCAAGATATATAAAAAGAAATGTGTCAATAAGATGAATATAGTTTTTGGATTAAGTGGTTACAAAAACCCAGTTTTATCATAATGTAGTTGCATAAAGGCAAGACAATTACAATAAAATGTTTCTCTGAGGCAATTTGCTTAATAGATTTTAGAAGACAGTAGAAAGAGTAGTCAAGGAAGATTAGAGAGAGCTAGTGGGAAGAGTGAGTTAAGGGCAGAAAGTAGATTAAGGTATGAGAAGTAGGGGATGGTTAAGGAGGGAGAGTGCAGTGGCAAGACCAGTGACTTTTAAAGTGCTCTTTGGTGACTGTCTTAAATTGTTTAGGATGTGTAAGGGTCCTGATTTCTAGTGGGAGCTATTCCAGGCAATAGTGGGGTGATAGATGTACATGTTGCATCTAAATTTAGACTTGGGTTTGTAGATTTGTAGTAGGTCTTGGTTAGAGATTCGGAGAGGTCTGGAGGGAGAATAATGGGAGATAAGAGGGGCTAGTGCTGGGCAGTAGGAAGGCTGGTATAGGATAGAATGGATGATCAGAAGCTGAGAGAGAAGAAGCTGGTGGGGTAATTCAAGCCAGTTTAGGTGTTTTAGAGAGAGACAGTGATGGGATTTGTAGGTTTGTTGGGAAGCAAATCTAGCTACCTTGTTGTAGGTAGATTCAAGTTTGGTCAGGAGTGCTGAGTTAAAATTTGTGAGAATTTGAAAATTGTACATTAGACTGGGTACAAGGTAGGTAAGAGAGAGAGTAATCTTGGCTTCAGAGGTAAGGATTTTCTTGTTATGGTAAAGGAGCCCTGGTTCTGAATGAATCTTTTTGATGTAGTTATTAACATGCAAGTCAAATTTAAGCTGATTGTCAATGGTTACGCCTAAGAGCTAAGTTCTGCATTCTACCTGAATGGGAGTGTTATTAAGGGACTGTATGGAGAAGGAGGGTTTAATATTGTTGAACTTTTTAGGTAGGAAGTGTAACAGCTTTGTTTTTTTTTTTTTTTTTAGGGTTAAGGATAAGCTGGTTATCGGAGACCCATGTTTCAACTAAGTTAAAGGATGCCTGAGTAGCTGAGAAGAGCTTAGAGGGAGAGTTGGCTGTGATCAGGATCACAGATCAAGATCAAGATCATGCCAGAACTTGCCAAAGTGGAGGCTGTTCAGGCATGGCCTGCACCTGTTACCAAAAAGCAGGTGAGGGCATTTTTAGGGACAGCAGAGTATTACAGAAAGTTCATCCCCAGTTATAGTACCATAGATGTTCCCCTCACAGACCTGACAAGAAAAACAGGCCAGATAAGGTAGTGTGGACCCCAGCATGTGAGCAGGCATTCCAGAAGCTTTAAGGAGCTTTGGGAGGACACCCTGCATTAGCCAGCACAGATTACAGCAAATAATTTGTTGTGCAGGTGGATGCTTTGAACCATGGGGTGGAGGCTGTACCTATCCAGATTTCATCAGAGGAGGAAGAAGAGCACCCAGTGGTTTATCTCAGTCGTAGGCTCCAACCCAGGGAGGAATGCTATGCAGCTGTAGAAAAGGAATGTCTAGCCATAGTGTGGGCACAGCAGAAACTTCAGCCGTATGAAAGGAAATTTACTGTAGTTACAGACCACAAGCCCTCAACATGGCTACCTTGAGCCAGCCAGCAAAATGCCAAGTTACTAAGGTGAAGTCTAGGGTTGCAAGCATATGATATGACAGTGCAGCACAGCAGTGTGGTTAGCAATGCCAATGCAGATGGGCTCTCAAGATGGTGAATGGGGTAAGGTATTCCCAGATAGGCTCAACCCACTCAAGCAATGTTTCTCAAGGGTCACTTGAAAAACTAGCTTGAGTTCTTGTGGGGGGTGGGGGGAGAATTGTGAAGGCTGCCAGCCCAGCTAGCTGGAATTTTGTAAATAACTCTATGTTATTTGTGAATAGTAATATGGTTTGTATGCTTGTCTTACAAATGTAAGAAAATTATATGTTATGTTAAACTGTATGTTATGTGCTTAGCTTCAAGAATGTAACCACGGTGTACCTACTGGAAAAGAACAGTAATGTATATGAACTATATGCCTATGCAAATGTATGTTTTAATAGTAAGAAGTGGAACATGCAGAATTAACTTGCAAAAATCTAAGAAAATAAGTTGAAATTGTTTACGACTGTGGTATCTCTCAATTTCAGCTAGGAGACCGGATGTCTACAGCTAAGAGTTCTTTCTATTGTCTGGAAACAGAAATAATTACACGTTTCAAAGCTAAAAGTTTTTAACTGTTTTATGACTTCAGGTTCCAGGCAAGCTTCTAAAAGATAAGTATTTTTGACACAGAGGTGTTAAATAGTGATGTCACCCAGCTAACCCAGCAGTAATGTGTATTATTAATTTAAGAACTCTCTCTCAGAGAAAGTCTGTGCATTTTATATCTTGTCTTGGATCTGAACACATCAATCTTCAGCACTTCTCATCTGCATTTGCCTGGCTCTGTAAGCAAGTTATTTAGAACATAGTTTCTCTTAGACATAGATAGGAATATAGTAAGATCAGTCTAGATGTTTTCTGTGTTTATGTGCAACTGTCCTGCAATGTTATTTTAACATATTTCCTGTGATTCTGCACTCTGTTGTCACTGTGTTGAGTTATTGAGTAATGCCTTGTCCTTTTATTATTTATTAAATATATTTAACCATTTTAATCGTGGCTGGTTTATTTAGAGATATTCAAGCTCTTAGAGTACTTGCATATGTATATGTGGACACTGTACAGACCACTCTTAAATAGTCTTGCAAGTTTGGTCACACTTACCATTTGGATAATTGTTACAGTAGAATTGGTCACCCTTTGGGAAGGGCCTTATAGTAGCTGATAAAGAGCTGGTTGGTGGCAGGAATGGCTACATTTTAATCTGGGCAGAAGGGGACATAGCTAGTGAACCTGTACCAGCCTTCCCCAGGAGTGTCTGTGTGTTTGTATATAAATCAAATCTCAAAGTGTGTGCGTCAGCTACATGGGCAGGGACACGAAACACTGGTTGAACAGAGAGGGTGCTGGAAGTTTCGGCGTGACCACTTGGCTGAGATCTTAACCCTATAGCTGTGCCAGTGGGGAGTCTTATTGGAGATCTGGAGAGAGAGGGAGAAACCAGCCCTAGACTGACTGTGATCTCTGTGTGCTCTTAAGGGAAATTGTACTTTACTGTGTGTGTACTTGTCAACTTCCCAATGTGCATGTCCCTCACTGGTGTTAGTGGTGAGGATTGAGGCTCCTTCATTACTCTGTCAGTGGAGAGGCATCACAAGTGGAATAAGGGCTAGTTATACTGGAAGGTTTTGCATGAACTATAAAGGAACAAGCATTGTGAAAGAAGAGTATGGCTATAATACGTAATATTTCACTACAGTGTTATTTTAATAAAGTTGTATTTACCTGGTAAATGAAATGTGTTTATTTTTCCATCATGAAATGTTTCATTTATGCTGATGCTACTGCTGCAGCTCTTTTTTATTATTACTTTTTATATATTTCTTTGTTTCATTTTTCTGAAGTTTTGCCTCTTTCTTTTCTTTAAGGTGCAAGGAATATGCATTGCTTTTGTCCTGGAAACACATATACCCTATGTTTATGAAATTTCTTCATGGTGAGTAGGTTCTTTATAACTGTTATTCAGAATTTAGCTTACAGTTGTAAGGTGTCATACACAATGTCCCCAATGGCACTATCAGTGATGGTCCTAGAGACTGTAAGTAGGTGTTTGCATGAGAACTTGATGCTGAGTTATTCTGATGATGGAATGTAAAGGGCACAGGGGAACATCTTAATATTAATCTAACAGTTCTTTGAGATCTAAACCATGACATAGAGGTTCCGCCATATGTTAAAGAAGCCTAGCCAGGCCTGAATGCCTTCTCCTTTGGGAAATCTAGATGAATATCTGCAATAGTTTTTTGGAATACACTTGATATACAGCCTAATCATCCTCCACACACATGGACACTACCTCATCCATGTCCAGTTGAGTCTTCAATGTGTGTCTGGAAAGTCCATACTATTATACAGATGAAGGTTGGTATGGATGCCATGTGTGCAACCATCCTGCACATGGGCATCATTCTGCCATTGTCCCTGACCTCCTCCATTCTCATGTACCATTGAATGTCCTTATTTATACTCTTTTGCACTCTAATAATCTGTACTTGATTCGCAATGGACATAACCTGGACCTAAACTATGTCACAGCATATTTTTTGCTGGGCAGACAAGGCCTTGCATGTTCCTGCAGTTAACTATAAGAGATGTCTTCCCTTGAAACATACATACATACATACATACAGATATTTCAGGTATGGACAATAATAACCTTCCATCCTGCCTATATCCAAAAACAGCCATTCCCCTAATAAGTGTCCAAGTTGTTCTTAAATATCTAAACTAGTGCTTGATTTAATATAATTTAGTAATCTATTCCATGCATTTGCTACTTTCTCAGAAAACCAATTACTACATGTTACATTCCTATATTATCTCCTACAGAGGCTAAATGATGATTATTTACTACTCTTTGATAGCCATGGACTTTTCCAAAGGTATTTGTCCTTATATGCCCTATATACATGAATAAAATTGCTTGAAGCTGCTCTTGGTTTGGCTATTCTGTAACTTGAGAGTTACAGAGAATCTGTTGCATCTAAAGACATATTATTTATTTATTTTACATTTCTTTACTGGGATAGTCTGACTGGGGTAGTAGCCCATTTTCAGCGGAGATACGGGGAGAAAAGCTCCAAAGATAGTAACATAAGTAGTAAATTAGTTATGCAAAGATAGTAGAACATTTGTAATAAGGAGTTACTGACATAGATATCAAATATTGCACACACATTATAAAAATGAAAAATGACAGGGAGATGTAAGAACATTGGTAGTATAAAGCTAAACATCAAATATTACACACATATTACAGAACAGCTGGTACATTCCTTCATCATATGACAAAGAAGACAGGTAACTACAGTACAGCCAAAAATAAGTATGTGACTGTGTGAGCACAGCTGTAGCAACTGATAGTGGAGTAGGGGGTTAATGAGGAAAGAAGGAGATTATCCAGGGGTAATGCAGATGCAGAGCTGGTTACTGAAGAGGTGTTCTTTGAGTAGTTGCTTAAATATAATGTTGATGGGGGTTGTGAGTAGGTTTTGTAGGATAGAGTTCCAGCTCTTAGCAATGTGATTAGCAAATATAGAGTCACCAAGAGTTACTGCATTTGTGGCTTTTTAGAAGTAGTTTATTGGATGAGAAGAGTGTACGGGTGGCATGCTAAGGTTGGGCTAGGTTTTTTAGTGCTCGACAGGCATCTGGATGATAAATGATATTATGGGCAACTGTCAGTTGGTTAAGTGATAGAAGATGTTGTAGTTCTAGCCAGTGCAGTTGTTTTAGGGCAGTGCAGTGGTGAGCTCTATTCAGGAGGTTGCCAGCAAATGAGCAATTTTGTGGTAGCAAGTCTCTAGTTTGGTGAGTTCTGATTTTCTAAGGTTAGTGAAGATGGGAAAGATGTAGAGAGGTGTGGACAGAAGGTGGGTTCTAGCTAGGGTCAGTTTGGTGTGAGGGCTGGGGAATGTTCTGGACCTATATAGGCAGCCGAGCCTAATATGTATCTTCTTGACAGTAAGAGCTATGTTGTCATATCTTAATGAGGTGTCTATTGTGTCCCCTAGAAGTTTAGTGTTATCTACTTGTTCAATTTTGTTGCCATTGGAGGAGAGGATATAGAGGGGATGTGGATTCTGTGAATTTATTATGTGCGAATATCATAAGATTTGTTTTGTTGGGGTATAATATGAGTTGGTTTTCCTTGAGATATAGTTCTATATTTCAGAAGGCTTTTTGTGTTTTGAGTTGTAGTTCTGGGTAGAAGGGGCTGTACAAATGATTGCTGAGTCATCTGCATTTTGTACTATGGTAGCGTGTGGGGTAGCGGAGTTAAGTTTATTTGTAAAGATGGAGAAAAGTAGGGTCCGAGTATTGAGCCTTGTGGGACACCAACAGTAATAGGTAGAGGAGGTAATAAGTTGTCACCCCAGTTGATAGCTTGCTTTCGGTTGGACAGGTAGCTGTGAAACCAACCCATTGCTGAGGAAGAAATGTGTATGGAGGCTAGTTCTTGCAGTAGTATGTGGTGGGAGAATGTGTTGAAAGCTTTAGACATGTCTAGGAATATAGAAGAGACAAGGTTATTGTTGTTTTTGTGGCTGTTGATGGTATCTGTGAAGCATAAGACAGCAGCAGTGGTAGTACTGTGTTTAGGGCTAAAGCCATGCTGTGCATTGGAGAGCAGGTTATCTTGTAGTAGGTAGGTTAGAAGTTGGGGATGTATACATTTCTCCAATATTTTGCTAAGGGGAGAGAGTATGGCAATGGAACTGTATTTGTTTATATCAGTGGAAGGCCCTCTTTCATGCAGGGGAATGATATGAGAGACTTTCCATAGGACCAGTACATATTGTTCAGTGGTGGAACAACTGATAAGCATGGACATTGAGTAGGAAATGGACTCAGCTCTGAGTTTAAGAAATTCATCTGGGAGTTGATCAGCAGCTAGGGTAGTGGGTTTAAGTTTAACAAAGAGCTTTTTTATGTAACTAGCCTGGATGGGTTGGAATGAGAAGGTGAGGGAGTGGAGGTTGAGTGTAGTGGGTATTGTTAGAGGGGAGTAGTTGTTGTTATTTAATAAGGTTTGGATGGAGTTGATGAAATGTATGTTGAATTGGGCTGCTACTGGTGTGTTGTTATTTGGGATTGAAGGGGAGGGGGTGGTGGTTTTATGGCATGCCAGAAGTTCTGAGGATTATTTTTATGTTTCTGTTGGATTAGAGTATAGTAGGATTTCATGTAATTGTGGATATGCTTTTTGGCTAGGTTTCTTAGTTGGAGGTAGTTGTGTAAGGAGGGGAGGATTTTAGTGGATTCATTGCTTAGCTAGCTTTGTTTCATGATGTTACTTGTTTCTTTGGTTAGCCATGGAGTTGGGGTGCTTTTGCAATGGGTTATTTTGATAGAGGCTAGGGAGGTTAGGATGTCTAAAAATTAGTTACTGAAATATTCAATGGCTTTGTCGAGGGGAAGGTGCCTTAAGGGTGTCCAGTTGGGATGTTTAAGAAGGGAATTAAAAAGATTGGCTGAAAAAAAATTTTTGTATGAATCTGTTTATAAATCGCACTTTTAGTTGAGTTAGCTTTTTGCCTGATTAGTAAGATGGGAGTGTGTTCGCTAAGTGCATCATGGAGGCAGCCAACTTAGGTACAGAGGTCAGGGTAATTTGAAAGAATCCAGTCTAGTATAGAGTGTTTGTTATTATGCTTATTGATTTGTGTAGGGGTGGAGATTAATTGGGAGAAGCCAAATAGTTTGACAAAGTTAGTTGGAATAGTGGAGGTGCATAAGGACTAGTCTAGATTGAAATCGCCTAAGATTAATGTTTCTTGATTGAATTTAGAGAAGGCCCAGCTAAGTATATTTTCAATGCTAAGGTTATTGTTACCTGGGGGGAGGTATACAGCTATAATTAGAATGGACATGTTTTTGTTGATGTGTGGATGAGAGACTATGACCTCAGAGTCAATAGTTAAAGGAGCAGATCGATCCAGTTGCATATGCTGCTAAAAGAATGTACATAAGCATCATCTTGCACTTTATCTGATTATTTTTACTGCATTTCAGTAGAATCCGGTATTATTTGTGACATTTCTTGGACTTTAGTAGAGTTTCAAAGATGAACTGTTTCCACTGCTGCTGAAGTACGTCATTACATTGTGCCTGTTAATTTACAGGAAAGTAGTATGTAGATTGTGTGGCTTCCCTGCACTTGAACTCCAAAACCAACCTTTTTAAATTAAAAGAGTTGTCTGACTGCCCTCATGTGGCAGAAGTGTGCTGTAGCAAACCTACCTGAATAGGGGGCTGCTGGCTGAAAGCTTATCGTGTGTTTTCCCTATTGGTCTACAGGCCTTGCTGATATAAAACTTGTTTTTTTTTCCGATTCTATATAAGCAGTGTTTGTGCCATGCTACTCTCCACACAGAGGCAGTTAAGAGTGCCCTGTGTAGATATAAACACTTTCAAGTTAAAATTTTCCCTTAGAATAAATATATATGCAGCCTTGCTGTTCTAGGAGCATCTGATTTGTGCACAGAGCATCATCACCTTGTTGAATAGCTGAAGTTCACACCGAGTATAACATCCATTCTTTGTGTGCTATCATCCCAGTCAAATCAAATTTACCCACTCTTCTCCCGGGTTAAACCCATAGTACAAACCTGAAACCATGTCCACCATGAGGCAATGTAGCAATTGTCTCATTTATACTGACAACCACTTAATCCCAAAACAAATAAACACAGTATGTAAACGACATATTTACACTATGAAAATTGAGACACATCTCTCACATACCAACAAATCAAATGACAAGCAGGCTGTCAGTACATGCACATAATTTCCTCATTAAATAAGGTCTTTACACATAAACCCACACACATGGTGGTGCTCACAAGTAACTTGCCAAACTTCAGAGGCCTCCCATATGCTGCCCTCATAAACCAATTGCAAACAAAACCAAGTCAACACCAACCACTACACATAAAACTACTCATCACAGTGTCTCCACAAGAAAGCCACTAAGGTGAAATACCACACATTCAAACATCTTGGTCACAGGAGGCTCCATTGTAAGATACATGGATGCTTCCCTCACCAGGTTGGATAAAGAGTGGGTTACCGTCAGTTGCCTATCAGGGACCAGGATTCACCAGATCATGTAGGCACTCAGGTCACTCAACCACAAGTACTAGTATGACTCATTCATAGTCCATGTGAGTGTAAATGACCTGAGATGTACCTCCCTAGACTATATGAAGAAAGACATGTTGATCCTCTCTGAATATTTGTCACAGGTGGGTGTGAGCCTCACATTGCATGACATTCTACTCTCACCAAGAACAATATCACAATAAAAATAAATAATAATTGACTTCAATAATTGACTTAGCTACTGGTATCATTCTAAGGGGATCCAGTATTTGTCAGCCTGGGATGACATAATCGACAGACCATGCTCATTTGCCAGATATGGTCTGCACCTGTCACCACTAGGTTTTGAATACTGGCCAAGGTATTAGCCACCCTACAGTGTCTATTATAGACAGTGCCAAACCAACTGACCTATCAACATAAGAAATTCCTCTGATGCCAAGCTGAAGGTACTGCTGCTGAAGGCTAAGAGTCTTAACAAGAAACTGTACTTCCTGTAAGTGCTACTTCCTCTGGGGAATACTGAAATTTGTACAGTTAAAGAGATGTGGTTCAAGTCTGCAGAAAGCACCCCAACATTGCAAGGCTACAATGCCTATCACACATTCAGACCACCCTCTGAAAAGACAAAAATGAAAGGGGAATGTGTTTCCCTTACATAAAAAGCAATAACACCACAAGATTGGTCAAGCAGGATGACTTTCTTGAGCTACTACATGTCCAGCAGACCATAGGCAAAATCTCCCATCATATCATTGCTATCTACAGGTCCCTAACCATGAACCCTGAAAACCATCCTGCATACCTGGAGTTACTAGAAACACTTAGCATTCAACCCAGCACACTATTCATGGGTGATTTTAGCTACCTCTTCATAAACTAGGAAACATATATGACCACAAACATGCAGGCTTAGAGATTCCTGGACTTTGGCAGTGCAAATGCTCTGGAACAGCTGGGCTGCATTCCCAACAGGGTCTCAAATATCCTTGACATAGTACTTACAAACATGGGGGATCATTTCACCCCCCCTCCCCAGTGCAATGTCCTCATTGATAAGATCGGATCATAAATTAGTTTCCTTTGAAATAAATGTAATGGAAGAACCCTCATCAAGCCCTAAAACGCTAAAGAATTTTTTAAAGTAAATTATCTTCTACTAATAATAGGACAGGCAATTTTAAAGCTTCCTTGGCCCCAAAACACAAAAGCCTATGCAAGAAGTATAAACAAATGTCCTTTACAAGCACTTAAGCCCTTTACAAGCAATTAAAAACTGCATAGAAATGGCAGCGCCTGACAAAACTAAACCCAGGTATAGCCAGAAAAACAAGTTACGCTGTGTGACCCCTGGCATAAATAGATTATACAGCAGAAGGAAGAAATTCCTGTCTAGAACCAAATGGAAGGAGGCACAACAGAGAAAATAGCTTGAAACATGAGCTAGCAGACCCAGTCAGATCTATTTTTAACCAAAGTCTCCAAAAAGCATTGCCCCAGTAGAGTGGAGGATAGAAGCAGTCATCCCTCTGCTCAAAGGGGGGCCATCAATGGACCCAGGAAACTACTGATCCATAAGTCTGAATAGCTTCATATACAAAGTTATGGAAATGATAATCTTGGAACTGATTACCAATGACATAGGAAATCTCCATACCCTAGACCCAACCTAGAATGGCTTCATCAAGTGCAGGTCCTACCTGCTCAATATGGTGGGCTACTATAAGAATGTCACCAAGGCCATGGATGAGGGTAAGACAGTGCATATTGCCTTCCTTGACCTGGCCAAAGAATTTGACACAATACCTTACTCACGTATTATAGATGCACTCATAAAATTGGGTATAAACCTCTACATCACCAGATGTATATCCAAATGTCCCAAGAGGCCAGTCACCAATGGAGTATCACATGGCTGAGTGTTGGGTCCCCTCCTGTTTGGAATATACTTCTAAGATGTAAAGGCAAATGTATATCACATTTGGCTGACCAGGTTTGCTGATGCCTGCAGGTTGGGGGCGATCTTTGACTCCCCAAACATTGCTGATATCCTATAGAAAGGACTGAAGCAGACTAATATATGGTGTCAGAGTCATGGCCTCAAAGTGAATGTGAAGAAATGCATAATAATACCTTTTGGGAAATCAAACACCCCTATAAATTATAACATTAATAGCACCCCCAAGTGTAGATCCAGTGGTGAGAGATCTAAGTACTCAGATAGATAGTTATCTGAACTTTGACCACCATGTATCCATGGTATTGAGGAAATCTCTCTGTGTGGTTCAGCTTATAATCAAGGGCATGTCATCCAGATCTAATGATGTCATAGTATCTGTGTACTAGGCCCTCATCAAAGCAGTAATTGAGCAGAATGCACCCTTTGGCATGTACCTCACCAAGTACTTGCAGTAGCTGGAGCATCCTCAGATGTTTCTCACCAAAACATACAGGGCTTAACCAACAAGTCATATATAGACTGATTAAAAGCTGCATCACTGTATTCAGTTTTCTACCAATTACAGAGGGGTGATCTATGCCTGACCTACATGGATGAAGGTGAGACAGTGCATACTGCCTACCTTGACCTAGCCAAGCCTTTTGATACAATCCCACAATCAATTGTCATTGCAAAATTCTCCCAGCTGGGGATTAACCCTTATGTCACTAGATGTTTAGCCAATTGTCTAACTGTAAGAACATATACCGTCAAAGCTGGTGACTTCACCTCTACCACTAGACCTGTTGCCAGTGGCATACCACAATGATCTGTTCTGGGCCCTTTACTGTTTGGAAACTATTTCTCAGAAGTCCAAGCTAAGGTAGATGGCCTTTGGCTTACCAAGTTCACAAATGATTCCAAATTGGATGCAATCAGTGAATCCCCCAATGATATTATCATATTACAGGAGGGGCTAACACAAACAGATGACTGGTACCAAAGCTACGGTATAAAACTAAATGCAAAAAAGTGCATTATTATCCCCTTTGACAAAATGGAATTTCCTGCTAATTACAATATTGACAGCACACCCCCTAAGTTCAAACCCAGTGATGTGAGATCTGGGAACACAGGTAGATGGCAATCTGAACTTCCACGACCATTTTCCACAGTAGTAAGGAAAGAAAGCCTTCTACATTGCACATCTCATAAGTAAGGGCATAGCATCCAGGTCTAAGGATTTTATAACTCCATTGTACTCTACTCTCATCTGACCATTAATAGAGTGCAATTGTCCCTTCTGCATGTACCTCACCAGACACCTGCAGCAGCTGGAGAGATCACAGAGGTTTCTCGCCAAGAAAATACAGAGCCTCCAAACCATGACTTACATGGATAGGCTGAAAGCCCTGCCACTGTACTCTGTATTATATAGACTACTGAGAGGTGACTTGTGCCTGGCCTACAGGGCAGTCTCTGACCCTGCCCTGATGGATATGCTGCACATCTGCAAGTTAAGTGGCACAAGAGTCACTCACTCTAAGGATCTTAACCTAGCCTGTGATATCAAAAGGACATGTCCGAGAGACAGATATAGCTCCCAGAGATTGCTGTTACTCTGGAATAAACTTCCAATTCATGTGAGGCAGAGGTCCTCACTGACCCTATTCAAGCGCAACCTGGGCAAATGGTTGGGAGACCACAAATTCTCCTGGCGATGGCACCCACGCCCCTCATTGACAGGGATAGCTGGTGTTTATCATAAACGTGCTCTGCAAATTATATCCATCTAACTGAAGACAATTGAGGCAACTCAGAATTAACATGGCTAGGCTTATAAGGGCTCAAAGGCTGCTTGCCTAGTAACCTTCTATTAACCTGTGAACCAATCTTCAAAAATAATGCAAAACATCTACAGTTTAAATAATTATACCAGATTAAGCATAATGTGAAAACACTGGTTAAAAATAGATAGAATTAATTTGAAATTTTAGCTAGAATAGAGAAATTAAAAATTAGTTAATATAATAAAACATGAATTGCAATATAAATCGAGAGAAAAAACAAGGTTATGGCATATTTGGGAAAAAAAATCAGGGAGAAAAATTGATTGAAGTATGAAAGTGACTGAAGAAGGGTGAATACAGAGGTGTGAGGTATAAATAGGTACGTGTTCATATCAAGGGCTATTGGTTTTCCTGGGGCTGTGCAAGAACAGAGACAGATTTTGTCTAGGAAGTATTTTACAATGTTTTTAAAGGACTGTAATGAGGGTATTGACTTGAAGGATAAAAGTAAGGATTTCTAGGCCTTAGCAACATGGCATGAGTACAGATTTGATAGATTTGAGGACAAAGAGGAGTTTTTGGTTATTGGTTTATAATGACAGATTGGGAACTTAGTTGTATAAAATGGTAATTTATTTATTTATTTATTTCACATTTGTTGTCCAACTGAGCAAAAACCCTTTTCCAGTGGCGGCCTGTAGAGAAAAGCTCCACAAAAAACAATTTCTTACATCAAAATGCACAATATAAAGGATAAAAGAAAAAAACAATATGAAAGTAATATATATTTAACATATAAAAAACCACAAGAGGATACATATCACATTTGCTGTTAGGATAATTGAATAGAAAGTATATTGGCTATTAGTATAATTGAGTAAAAAGTATTTAACTAAGTATAATCTGTCTGAAATGACTAAGAGTTACACTCATCATCTTACAGAGATTTAAGTTTAACCAGACAATTAGAGAAGAGATATAAGTAGAATATGTTAGCGTAGTGAGCTAAAAACTGTAAGAAGGTTGTGAAGGGGAGGAGGGAGCTATAAGAATTTTTTGAGTGCATGGGTTAAAGATTTGGAGAAAGTTAGGTTAGAGAGATTTGGAATAGGAGGAAAGTTAGGTAATTGAAATAAGGGGTAAGAAAAGGTATCAGGAAGCAGGAGGTAGAGAGGTCTGGGAAGGAAACTAGTGTGAAAGAGTATGGGGAGATTTTATAGGTGAT
The DNA here is from genome assembly GCF_019279795.1 of Protopterus annectens. Lineage (NCBI taxonomy): Eukaryota > Metazoa > Chordata > Ceratodontiformes > Protopteridae > Protopterus > Protopterus annectens. The sequence continues at coordinate 984,195,399 of NC_056729.1, forward strand.
AAGAAGCTGCATATATGTTACTTTATAGGATAGTTCTGACTAGTTTAGGCTTTTCAACACTAAACCGTAGTGGGTTCTGCAACAATTATTTGCTGCAAATTTAACCACTTTAATATAGCATTGCTCATATTTTTATTTTTGTGATGCCTGAAAGGAGTGAGAAGAGGAGTTGAGTATTGGCAAGTGTAGTTTTAGTTATATTGGTATAATAATCCAAAAGTAAAAGGATGCAACCGGCTGTAAATAATTGTCCACCAGATTTCCAAATGTACTGTCGTTTAATAGAAAAAACAAGGACAGACAAAAATGTTTAAAAGGTAAGCGCTTTCACGTCAGTATAACGCTTCATCAAACCTTGGAGAAACAAAATAGCACATCTCATTATATACCATAATACATTGCAGCATAATTAGAATTCATCATTAGTATAATTAATACAATTAATGTAACTATATAATTAAAGGCACATGTATTACTGATCAACCCTATATATTAAAAACAATGCAAACCAAGCAAAAACATTTATAGCAAGACATATATAAAAAAGTATATATACTGTATTCCATATTGAGAAAGTATGTATAATTACAGAATAAAAATGTGTACTAATAAAATAAAATAAAATATGTACACATATATATAAAAATGTATGTGGATATATATATACATACATGCATAAGTATTGACAATACATCTTCAGTAATAGTCAATGATTAAGCGGTCTACTAGCCAAAAAAGGTTTGAGAGATATTTTATCATTAAGCCCATATTTATGGGCCTGTAACCTTAAAATCCACTTGCTCTCTATTTCTTCTGTGTGGCATTTTATATTCCCTAATCTACTGGATCTTGTAACTAATTCAACAACCATAAAATTAAAGCTATGTGAAGATCCTTTATCTAAAACATGTCGTGCTAGCGCATTGGTCATATTCTGTTTCTCTATAGCATATATATGCTCTCTTATGCGCTCACGTAATGTTCTATTTGTTTTGCCAATGTAGAAAAGATTACATTTTTGACACTGAGCAAGGTATATAATATCCCTGGTTTTACAGTCTGCATAACCCTTGAAAATGTAGTTACGTCCTGTATATGGATGTGTGAATGTGTCATTGACAGCTATGTACTTACATTGCTTACATGCATGACATGCAAACGTACCTGTCCTCTGTGACTGAATCTTACTCTTACATGTATTTTCATAACATAAAATTCTATCCAATGACTTCATGTTTCTGTAAGATATATTAGGTTTGTCATCAACTAAATCTCTTATTTTTTGATCCATCATTAATAATTTCCAATTGTCTCCTATAACTCGCCTAATATGAGTGTTTTTATTGGTGAATGGAATAATAAGTCTATTCACTGTCGAAGGTTTGGTGTCTGTATTCAAACCTTCATTCTCAACATCTCTAGCTATAAATGGAGTTCCTTTGCCTGTCCTATGTGTATCACCATGAACGATGGCATTCTGTACATCTGCCTCTTTATACCCCCTTGATATAAAATTCTTTTTCAACTTAGTTTTTTGTTGGTTATATGCTTTTTCCTGTGTTGTTAATCTCGAAGCCCTTAGCACTTGGTTTTTTACTATGTTAGTATGTATGTGTTTAGGATGCATACTACTACGGTGTAACAAATTGTTTCTCCAACATGACTTCCTGTGTAGTTCTGTGTCTATGCCATCAGGTCCTTTACTTAACTTAACATCCAAAAACACGATCTCAGACAAGGAGTAAGTACAGTCAAAAGTTAAGAAATCAGTCGTGGCATTGAGATAACTGACAAAATCTGTCAATTGTGTCTCTGACCCTCCCCACACAATAAACACATCGTCAACAAACCTACTATAATGTTTGAGGTATTTAGAAAAAGCAGTATTGTTAAGTACATAAGTTTTCTCCCAATAGGCCAACACCAAATTTGCGTAGGTGTTGGCACAGGGGGTTCCCATGGCTACCCCCTTTTTCTGCAGATAATAATTGTCACCATATAGCAGAACATTGTTCTCAAGGACTCTAACAATGCCATCCATTTCATGGTGTCTACATTGGTGACACCATGTTCTAATAAGAACTGGCGCACATAGTCAATACCAATATTGTTCGGTATAGAAGTAAACAGTGATGTCACATCAAGTGTCACAAAGACATCATCACTAGTAATTGACGAAAATCTGTTTAAACTGGATAAATTCTCCAAAAACTGTTGGGTATCCCTTAAAATTTGCTTGACGTTGGCTACAATGGGTTTAAACATCTTATCTAAATAAATTGAAAGGGGTTCTGTAAGCCACCCCTTGCTAGAGACTATAGGTCTTAGAGGGGGGTCATATAGTTCTTTATGAACTTTAGGGAGACCCCTAAATGTAGGAACCAGAGGATTCTCAACAATGAAATAGTTATAGAGATCTTTATCTATACTTTTACATAGCAACAAATCATACAAAGTACTATGTACCCCTTTAATTAAGTTGCTAAGTGTGTTCCAATCAAGAGAATGGTATGTATCATCATCCATCAGCATTTGCTCCATTTTATTAATATACATGCTCTTGTCCATTATAACAATGGCACCCCCTTTATCAGCTTTACGTATAATTATATCATTGTTGTTCTGTAAGCTTTGGATAGCCTCCCTTTCCTTTGGTGTTAAATTAAAAAACTCAGGCTTCATTGTATTGTTATTATATAGTTCAAAAAGATCGTTTTCACATGTCTTCTCGAAGGCCTCCAAAAGCGGGTGCTGTTGTGGTACAAATATAGATGTTTTTTTTAAAAACATTAGGAGCTTTCGTATTAGCGTTCGAGTTACCCTGCCCATACAATAATTTCAATCCTAGATTTCTCGTAAATAATTTAATATCTACAACAATATCAGCAAAGTCTGTAGAACAAGAGGGTATGAAGCTCAAACCCTTGTTCAATAACATTATTTCATAGTTATTGAGTTCATACCTTGAGATATTTATTACTAAACCATGTTGGTGGAGTTCATCGCTTTCTTCTGATGTTGAAAAAATTCTTCTGTGCTCTTCCTCTTTTTCACTCTGTTGAACGGGGACCATGTCCTTCTTTCGAACGGCTTGATCGGTAAAGGAAAAGAAGGAAACCCTTCACCTTCAGCAAATACCTCCTCTTCAGGGCCTCCCATGAAAGAATCCAATGTTAACTGCTTCCTACACCCTTCTTTGCCTGCAGGATCACTCGGCAAGCCGAGCGCTACTTGTGCCTCCCTGTTGCCTTGATTGTCCGAGTGTATCATGGCTTCGATAATAATTTGCTTAGGTTTTTCTGTTATTGGTTTAGTAGTAGAAACACTCGTAGTGGTAGTAGTTGGTGTTGATGTACAGATAGATTCTATACCCTCCTCCATCGACGTCACTCGGCAATGTATTATGGTATATAATGAGATGTGCTATTTTGTTTCTCCAAGGTCTGATGAAGCGTTATACTGACGTGAAAGCGCTTACCTTTTAAACATTTTTGTCTGTCCTTGTTTTTTCTATTAAACGACAGTACATTTGGAAATCTGGTGGACATTTATTTACAGCCGGTTGCATCCTTTTACTTTTGGATTATATACTTGTTTGGTATCGAGGGTGCTTTACTTGGCAGGTATCATTCTTGTTTTTCTTTTTAGTTATATTGGTGACAACATTTTGTCTCTGTAGAGCATCCCTAGTTTTTTGTTGACATTTTTATGCAATTTTGTATATGCAAGTCAAATTTAAGATTATCACGCACTATCATTCTTTACAACTTGCTATGAGAAGTAACTTCAACGATTGTATTATTAAGACAGAAGATTTTTAATGTTTTTTTTTTTCACGAGAGAGGGATTTGGGGAAAAAATCTTCACCATTAGACATTATTGTTCTACTTTTATTTATTTATGTCCACAGTGAGGATTAGGAAATGTATTAATTTTTTTGCTTAAAAGGCACAAACTTATTGATAAAAAAGTCCTTATGTATCTAATGTAATAACATTCTTTATTACATAAAACTCAACGACTAGATTTATAAAAGCAACCTACCCTCAGACTGTAATATTTGCCTTATTTAGGTAACCGTGTATCAATGCCAAGGATTATTTTCACCCAGTCACCGTACACCTAGGCAGAACCCTGCCATCCAAGCCAGTCAAGGAGAGGATTGTTATACCTATTAATGGCTACTAACTTAGGTCCACTAGCCAATCACCTCCCACTCCTTCCTCACAGTACTATTGGCCAGCTCATTTCTCTAGTTCTCCAAATAGGATATTGTTTTTCAGCTGATTCATTCTTTTGTGCGTAATATCAGAGCATCTCATGACCAGTCCCAATTGTCCTTAACCAGATTCACTTCACCCAGTATTCAGTTTCCTTTTATATTTGTTTCTTGTCATTGTTTGCAAAAATATATAAAAGCAGTAAAACTCTGTGAAGAATTTATCATATAGGGCAAACATGCTCATCAGTTGAAATAAAGAATCTACAGTTTTCCATAAAAAACTGGGTCAGTGTTTTTTTTCTTTTAGTTGCTTATCCATATTTTTAATATGGCTAAAATACCATGTTGGTAGTCTTTCACCCCTGCTTCTGAAAAGTTTAGGGGAAAGAGCTAAGGAATCTAAATACTGAACCACTACAGTTTCTGCATAAATTACAGAAATTGTATAAACATAATAATAATAATAATAATAATAATAATAATAATAATAATAATAATAATAATAATAAAATATCACTAAGCGTTAAGCCATAAATAAGTGCACTGCATAACTTTGTAGTCTCATGATTATGTGCTCAATGGGATTACATATAAATATCTTGGAAATACAAATCAATGGGGTATGAAATGTACCTCTAGTACCCTTGAAGTTGTAGAATTGTTTATGATAATTAACTGCAAAGAAAGAAAAGAAACAAGAATGAAAGAAAGAAAGAAAGAAAGAAAGAAAGAAAGAAAGAAAGAAAGAAAATTAAATTCAGATAGAAAAGACTGCGGGATTCAATAAACTCTGTGGAGGAAGAGTGCTATTCCTGCACAGAGTCAAAAGTGTCTAAAAACTCTTAGCCTTAACAGCAGCATGCCTTGCATATTCATGAAGGTGTGCTGCTACTAAGGTTAAATGGATACAAGCACTACTGAGTTTAGAGAGCTTGTTTAAGTAGTGCATGCAGATCTAACATGCCCCCTGCACTCAGAAAGTGCCATACTGTACTTTTTAAAAGTATTTCAGTACCCATGGACACTGAAATCAAATAAAATCAGTAAAACAGTGTCTGCAGACACTGAAATAGATAGGGGAGCAAGAAATCAATGCAGGGTGTGTGTGACAGGTTCTGTCACACACACTCTGCATTGTCAAAGTGCCGTACAGCACTTTTTGAAGTGCTTTCAGTGACTGCAGACACTGAAAGCAGGATGTCTGGATAGGAAGCAATGCAGGGTGTGTGTGACAGGTACTGCCACACACACACTGCATTGTCAAAGTGACATATGGCACTCTGGAAGTGCTTTCAGTGTCCACAAACACTGAAAGCACTCATCCCAATAGGAAACAATGCAAGGGGTGTGTGACAGGTACTGTCACACACCGCCTGCATTGTCAAGGTGCCGCACGGCCATACTCCTCAACTGTACATGTTTCCACAGAATGCCCAGATGCCTGCATCACATACCTCTCAACCTCCTATTGGAAGAAAGCTGTACAAAGCCATAAAAAATAGGGAGACAAATGCCCAAAAAATAGGGACACTTTACAAACTTGGAATGTTGGAAAAATAAAAGGTTTGCATTAGCATGAATTTCCTGAAGGCTATGAATTCTGAAACCCAAATGTCTGTCATTGTCAAAGTGAAGTATGGCCATACCCCTCAACTGTACAGGTTTCTGCAAAATGCCCAGATGCCTGCCTCACATACCTCTCAACGTCCTAGAGCAAGAAAGCTGTACAAAGCCATAAATAATGGGGGGGGGGGGGCAAGGCCCAAAAATAGAGACACATTTTAAATATTGCACTTACAAACATGGGAAGTTGATAGAATAAAAGGTTTGTATTAGCACGGGTTTCCTGAAGGGTATGAGGTCTGAAACCCAAATGTCTGTCAGTATGTTCTGACTTAAACCCCAAGTGATTTGCCAATGATTTTCTAGAAAAATCACAGTCACACTTTGTAACTTTGTAACAGCAATAGTTAAAATCTGTCCCTATGTGCCCCCTTACATTTTCCCTTACTGTGACTGACAAGGAGTGCAGATACATGTAAATAAAGTGGGTTGATTCATTTATTTTTTTTCTATTCTCAGGTATGTTTAAGTGTAGCTGAGAGGGTGTGCATGTTATGGCCCTCTGCTCAGCATTGCTGAAACATCCCATAGGAGATAAATAAAAATATACAGTTAAAATGCTAATGCCGAGATAGCATAGTGATTAGAGTCCCAGCTTTGCCTGCAGGCATTCACAGTTTGAATGCCAAAACAGGCACTTTATTTTTACACGGCAAAGCAGTGTTAAATATTTTTATTTATTTTAAATTATGTAGTAACTGATATTTGTCAACCAGGGTAGTGTAGCTGGTCTACAATGGAAGTGTGAGTGCATGTAATATGTGAAATCACCCATGTATACACAAGTGTACCATACAGTATAGTCACACCCCATGGTAATGTAATGAAAGACACAGAGGAATGTCATGTAAAGTAAATCATATACACTTACTAATATGTCATCAAGGATTAATTAAAAGTCATTATTTTGATATTCCCGAAAAGTGAGCAATGGCCAGCAGTGCTCAGCTTTGCCTAGCTGGTTTAAGCATTGCTTAGCAGTAAACACTAAGCAGCAGTCAGTTTGGCTAAGCAGATTTGCGCACTATTAAGTAATGCTCAGTGATCACCCCTTTAAGCACTGTTCAACCCAGCTTAGCGGATTTGTGCACTGCTTAGCTAAGCTTAGCATTTTCAAAATGGTCCAATTATGGCAAAGGGTAAGAATATAGCCTTATTTAAACATCGCAGGAAGGAATACAGCCAGAATATGTTGTAGCTTTCTCTGAGTAGGAACTATGTCAGAAGTTGGTGAGGCCTCATGCTTTTGGGCACAGTGCTGGGGCATTTTGCAGTCCAGAATCATGGCTAGGCTCCTTGTAGCAAACCATGATGACAGACTGCTGCAGGGCCAGTACCAGGGCTCACAGTATAAAGCAGAAGCCTGGGACCATCTGGCACATGATTTCACCAGTGCCACTGGCATCCCCCGAACTGGTGACCAGGCAAGGCATTACTATGCTCATCTAAAGTGGAGAAAGGGGGTACTCTTGGCCCAATGGATCCAAGATGCTTGGGACAACCATGACTAGCAGTTTGTACGCATCTCAGTTATAGCTGTAGCAGATTCTAGCCTGAGTATGTGTGATAAACAGGTGTGCATAATGTTTGTTTTCTCCCCCTACAGCTGCAGCAGAGAGGGCTAGCATTGCTGAGGCCCATGTTTACAGACTGACAAGGCTGCACTGACAGGCCAGTGAATACAAATCTACCTTGCAGTATACAGTGAAATAAATAAGGAGTAAATTGTTTACCGTGTTCTGTGTCTAATGATTAAAGAAAAGTTTGCCAGACTAATAGTTATCTACAGCATATGCAGTAGTAGAGCACTGTGTCATATAAGTACAATAAAACACTAAACCGCCAACTGTTGTGTTTATTCTGGTATGTTGTTGTAGAAATAGAGTGAGTACAAGTTCTACACAGAAAATATGGCTTTGACACCATGAATTAGCAGAGGTTGTTCTGAGAATCAGCTAGTATGCAAAACAGTAGATTGTGGAGCTATAAATCAAGATATACATGCAATATGACATATGTTATGCACTAAGATCAGAACCCTGAATACTAATGTCAAATGTATTATAGTGTATCCCCTGCTGCAGTGCCTTGTGTTAACCTTTGCTTTCCAGATCGTATAATTTCAAAGGATTACTACACAGTACACTACCTATCCTGCATAAATCTCACGATTACAAGGTCAGACTATCTAACCCACAGAGTATTAGACAGAAAACAGTAAAACAAGAGACAGTCATTCCCCAGTAGCTCAGTGTGATGAGAAGTACCCTTGTCTTTAATTTCAACACACCCAGACATGGTTCGAATCTAGTGAATGGTACTGAGATATGTGCATATATACACTCAATAAATCTTGAATATTTGTAGAAACAGTCAGATAGTAGTAACAGATATTTTCTCCACAGGTCTTACAGGTAATGAAATGTTTGCAGTAGTTGTTTGAAGGGTACAGTAATGCAACATGTACAACTATCCCACTGTCCAACCCCATGCCTGCAAATGTCAACAGGATAGGTACATATACCATGCCCTCTTCCCGATATATGTCTCTCAAGTGTCACACTGTCATGGCTAGTGGTCACTGTTGCCAATCACCTTGGATACAGATAGGAATCCAGGTGAACTACACTAGTAGCAGACTCACATAACATCATTGCAGAGTACCCCTTCATTGTTAAGTACGTAACCCTGACATGTACAAGCCCCCTCCAGTAAAGTAGCCACAGTTCACCCAGTCTGCCCCATTTCATTAAAGGTTGACATTCTAACAGGTATGTATGTGCCACAGAAGCTATGCACCATAGGTAGATGTAAAGTGAGACAGGCCTGCAGAGTATTAAGTAGTACTGCTGTGAAAAATAGAAGCTGATACAGTTGTTAATGGACTTTTTTCTCTCCCCCCACCACTCATCTGCATCAATAAATATTATTCATATACTACGGGTATGTTGTTCTCAAAACCTTTTGCATGGACATGTGTTCTATTATTGTTCATATATTTTATTGGTTGCATATTAACATACCTTGTTCATATACCATTACTGTTGGCCTGTTGCCATCAGTGTAACTTCCATGCTGTTAAAATGCTTACTGTTGTTCCATTTATGCATGTGTTCTGTTTGTTATGCAACTGTTTCAAATCTGTTGGTTTGGGTTAATTGGAACACCCATGCATGCTGTTATAACTAATTTTGAAATGTGTTGTTCATGACTAACCAATATATCTGGGAAAACTACAACACCATAGCATGTTTGGGAAGGCAGATTCTGGCAGATTGGCCTGTCCTGCCCCATCTGGCCATGGAACCAAGCTCCAGCACATCTGGGACCCAACCCAGAACATCTTCCTCTGCTAGTCCTGCACCACCTTTGGGTGGAACCACTTCAGGGGACAGGGCCCATCCTTCCAAGTGTGGGTGTGGAGAGGAGCCTGTCACCCAAAGAATGTTTCAGGGTATGGTGTGCAGCATCATCCACTCTGAGTTGGGGGGCAGATGTGCCAGATGGAGGGCCGCCTGGTGCACCTAGAGGGTCAGGTCACCCCTCTTGTCCAGCTCCCAGCACAACCATCTTCAGGGGCCTGAAGGTGCAGTGGTGACTGCCCATGGGTGGGGACCTCAGTCCCACTGTATTCATTTGGGGGCTCATGGGCTTCTGATTCTCAACCACCCTCCCTGTCCAAGATGGTTACCCCCCATGTATCATATACTGCCCTGTCTACTGTCTTGTGTGTCTTATCTGCCTGCAAATGCTACCTATTCTACACAACCTACTTCCCCAAACATACCTACAGCCCTTCCCCAACATCTCACCACCTAAAAATAAAAGGGCATCTGTCCCACAAAAAAATCATTGCCCTATACATAACTCTACATTTCACCCCCATGTACAGTGACATTAATCAATCTACCCACACATTAGTCTACAAATGTCTGTCACCAACACCCCTCCCTGTGGGGTATGAGGCTGTAAATTCCAAATTCTGCACATTATTCACAGCTGTTGCTGCAGAAGAAAAGTAGAGCTATGGTCTTTTCCTAAACCCATCCTGCACATCCCTAGCTGTTTTTCCTAATGTTTACCCCCTGATTGCCCCATTTTACCACATTTCTATCACCTTTTTTCTTTTCTTTAATTAAAATTAGCACAGATGTAAGCAGGAGTAAGTGGTGCTAAGTGAAGCTAAGAGGGCTTAACCATGAGTTAGCATCGCTTAGCTTTACGCAAAACCGCACAAATCCACTTACAAATGCTTAAAAGTGCTTTAATCACTCTGTCTCCATCATCCCTTGTTCTGCCCAGCAACAAAGTAATCAGCCTTGCTAAGTCTGAAACCCAGAAGGCTGACACTACAATCACAGCAACGTACCACTACACCATTTGAGCTGTGGGAGCTTGTAATGCTTTTACAAACATATCATGCATTCTGGCCATTTAATATTAATGACAAAAAGTCATCACTTCCAAGACTTGAACTCAGGACCCTGTGCACTACAATCACTGCAACATATCTCTAAGCCATTTGAGTTGTAGAAATTTGTAATGGTTTTACAAACATATCATGCACTACAGTCACTTAACATAAAGGATAAATATATATCCGTAGTACTCTTATACACATATATATGTGTATATAAATACAAATATATATATATCTACACACACACACACACCTCTTACTGTATCACATCTGCAAAAAGCCTGACAAAGTGGGGGAATAAAGGGCAAACAATAGTGACATCTTTGAAATATGGCTGTTATACATGTATAAGTCAGCTAGAGTAGCATGGTTTGATTTAATGTATAATTCCTGATAGATTTCAGGTCTGAAACACAAATGATTGTCATCATTTACTAATGTCAATGCTGACATCATCCCAGTGATTTCTCAGAAACCCATAACTGTTATGAGGAACAGATCAAACATATGAGCCACGCATATGGACCGTGTCTAGACATCTGGACAGTGGAGATGTATGGCTGTAGTTATGTAACAGAAGAGAAAAAACAGTGAGAGCTGCCAACCATTTCACCCAGCACTTTCTGAACCATAGTAATACCAACACAACACTACCTCAAATCAGCTCTGAGGAAATACCCATGTATTTCCAAATATATCATGCAGTACAGGGACGGAATTGTAGGGAAAAGTAGACATTGGTACAAAAATGCCCACTCACAACCATTGGCACCACACTCACAGCAATATACCAGTACCCCAAATGAACTCTAGAGTAGGACGACTGTTTGAACAAACATATGCTGATTGCAGTTACACACTACACCCACATGTACTGGCCTAAGTCGAGTCTACTGGGAATCCTGAGATGTTGCAGGAAATTTCTCAGTCTGCCCTACAAACATATGCACCTGATAGACCACCACGAACTGTAGTAGCATGCACAATCAGATAGAAAAGGATCTATGACACACACATCTGCTACTCTCCCTACAAAGCCCAACAAACATTTACACACAACACTGCTACACAATCATGACAGTCTGTTAACAATAGCCAGACATACATAACTCTCAACTGGACAGATTTCCACAGAATGTCCAGGGTGTGGGACCATATTTGTGGCAACTGCCGCATACCACTTCCAGGAGTCTGCTAAGTTATTGGGATGATATCAGGAGTGCAGTCACTAAATAATGATATACCATACCTCTGAACCTCTTACTGCAAGACATATGGACAAAGCATGACATAATTGGGGGACAGTGGGCAGAAAAGAGATGCATATCTCACATAATGGTGTTACTGAAACAGCTGCTGGTGTTACAGGGTTTGTTGTAACATAACAGCCCTGAAGGATATGATTTCTGAAACACTAATGGATGTCAACGTCTACTGACTACAGTCCTCACATTACCCTACTGATTTCTCAATAACAGAAATTGTTTGAGGAACAGACCAAACATAATAGGCAAACCTCTGGGCAGTCTGTGAACATCTGGACATGTGGACAGTTGAGAGGTATATCAAAGAGAAATCACTGTGAGACGTCAAGTCACGCAGAAAATGCATGTCCAGACAAACCCTGTTAATCTAGTAATCCTCTACGTGTATAACACCAGTACTTACAATCTATACCCAATTCTGGAGCTTTGTCTCCCATGTTGTTGGGCTGTCTCCACATGTCTTGTCCTGAGAGGTATTTCCACTTATCGTCTGTGAAGCTCTAGCCCGCACACCTCCATAATGTCCTCGATACAGGCAAGGACAAGGGGCAAGGCCCACATGAAGGACTTATTTATAGCACTGCGTTGCTATGGCATTGGCTAACAGAAAGAGAACACAGCTGCTCTTGATGCAAGTAGCAAGTGAGAGACATCAATTGGTGCACAGGCCATCACCTGCTCATGAACATTACCTACAAAAGGCAAGCTGCTGCCTATAGAACCCATGTCTGAACCCATCTACACAAGGACAGACTGTGACAACTCAAACCTAATGATTTGCATTATTCTGAGGAAACTCTTCAGCACTATAAAAGGCATGTCAATCATGTAAGCTTGTAATGGAATGCAGAAGGAGGGATGCAATCATTTCAAATAGGAAGTTGAACACTAAGTCACAACAACACCTGCTGGACTCACATGTTGCGTCCAGCACCTATGACTATTCCAGGTTGCCCTGTATGTATTGACATGGATCAGAGCTCTTGCCCCTGAGTCACCTCAGCAAAGGTCAGCTCATGTATGACTACTATTGGAGTGTCTGTTGTCCAATAATGAGTGTGACACTGCTAGGCCAGCTACCTGGGATGTTGTAAATATTCATAGGTTACCTGTGAATGCTACTATGATACATATGCTTGAGTTACAAATCTAAGAGACTTATATAGGGTATGTGCATATGTGCATAGTACACAGCAGGTGTATGTGAAGTGTGTGTTGAACTGTACGTTATATACTTAGCCCATACCTGACAACTGTTCACAGTTTTGCAGACTGACCACATGTCTGCCTCATATTTGTAGTCAATGCCTCATACAGTTGTGTATTTTCTGGCACATCACTGACAACCCATTAAAGACTGAAGTCATAACATAATAGCATACATTTGATTGTCAGATGTCATATCCTGTGCAGTAGACCTGTGAATGCGACACCGTCTTTGCTGGCAACTAAGTGTGTTTCAGCTAGATTCATAAAATGACACTATTTTCTGGCCTTTTCCCACCAGTGATGTGAGCCTTTGTGCAGATGTCTTGCTCTAACAGGAGCTAGGTGTTTTAGCATGAAACCCATGTCAGTGCAAGCGTACCTTGTCCTGCAGGATGATGATATTTGTGCATTCACTGACACCTACTTTGTAGCTGTGGAGAGCACACTAACTTTGCCAGGTTACTCATCCCATCAAACATTTAGACTCCCAAATGGAGGGCTGAAAAGCCACAGGAGGTGGAGTCTTGAACATTATCATACACATACAGACCTCTAGTCTGGCCAAACAGTATGACACACTGGAGTCATCCTGAGTGCAGTTAACAGTTCACAAAACACCTACTCAAATCATAGCTAGCTACAGGCCTCCAACCATGACTATGGACACCCACCACATCTACTGGGACATGTTGGAATCTGTCAGGATTCAATTGTCTACCCTGCTCCTAGGTGACTTCAACTACCCAACCATAGTGTGCATGACCTATGCCACTTGAACATGAATGCACAGAGAATCCTCAGCTTTGTCAATGACAATGCAGTGGATCAACCGGTCAACACTCCTATGACAGGTGGAAATATTGTGTACCTGGTCCTAATCAACATGAGTAGCCACTGTAACACTCCTACAGTGTCATCTTCCTTAGTAAGATCTGACCACATAGCCATCACTGTTCGGGTCACCATCTCCCCTGCACCCCCTCCCTTGTCAGGGTCAAACAAAATTAACTTTACACAAATGACAATAACTCTCCTCAGAGCAGGTAGAAGTAGCTTTACAGCCAATGTCCCATCAGTTGGAACTAGCAGTAGTATCCAGGCACACACCACAATACTATGTGGGCACCTACATAGATGTATGGGCTCAGCAATACCTGACAGGACAACATAATCTCCCTCAAGGTAGGGTAAACATCCATGGTGGAGAGCCGCAATACACAAATACCAAAATAGGTGGAGATATTTTCTGGACAGAGCCAAGAAGGAACAGCTGCCTTATTGGAAGCAATGTCACCTTGGTCTGCACAAGCAAATAAGGTCACAGGTGAATTACCCTAAGGCTATCTTTGAGTGCAAATTGGACACATAGACCAAGGCCAATCACTAGGCCTTCCACACATGTGTCTGCAATCCCAGAGGCAACACACAAATCTGCTCTGTAGTGGTGATCAATAACTCCACATATACATATGGCATAGATATAGGCAACTGGCTGCAGACAGGTGAAGTGTAAACATCACCCCCCTGTCCCCCCATTGGTACACATGTGCATGCACAGCACCTGCCCCCCTCCCCTCATCATCAGGAATCTGGTCCATAATGCCCTCTCAAAGGCAACACACAGAAGTCTCCATAGGATTGATATAATTCATGGCTACATCCTACATGAACACAGGCATGAGCTCTCAGATTCATTACGCACTGTAGTCAACCAAAGCTTGAGCACCAGTGTCATCCCATCTGCACAGAGGATAGCCACTGTCATCCCTATGCACAAAGGTGGAGCAACCCAGCAACCCAGCCAATCATATGCACATTGGCCTAACTAGCCTGCTCTGCAAGGGCATGGAAGGCAATATCAAGGATATTATGAACATAGACTTCGGAAACCTCAAAATGCCTGAGCCCACACAGCGTGGCATTGTCAAAGGGATATCAGGCCTGTTAAACCTGGCTGACCTCTCTGAAGTTGTCAACAAACACAAGGACGAGAGGAAGATGGTGAACAAAGCATATCTTCACCTAGCCCAATTCTCTCACAATAATCCCCAGGTGGCCAAGATACATACATTTACACAGCTAGGCATCAACCTGTATGTTACCAAATGGGTAGCTAACTGGCCCAATAATAGTACCCACTCAGTCAAAGTAATGGAACCCACCTCTAGTAGTAGAGTCTTCCAAAGCGGTGTACCCCAAAGATCAGTCCTGGGGCCTCTACTGCTTGAAATATAAGTATCTGAGGTTGTTGTGTCTTTTGACTTTTCCAGGTTAGGGGTCACCACAATGGAACTCCGGTCCGCTAATGATTGGCAGTAGATTTTTACGTGCCGAGTTGCCAGCTCTGATGCACAACCTTCAATGAAGGTACGCCCATTCACGCATGTCTTCACACAGAAGACGCACTAGCTGAGAATCGAACAGGACAATGTCTTACTGTGAGGTGACAATGCTACAGCAACACCACCACAGTAATATCTGAGGTACAGGTCAAAAACGTGGTCTGTGGCTGACCACATGCTTGCAAGCTGGCCACTGTTTTATATTCTCCTACTGATGTGAGCATCCCCCAGGAGGACCTCACCCAATTAATGACTGGTGCAAGAAGCATTACCATAAACTGAATGTCAGGAGAGGCATCATTCTCCCTGCTGTGGCAGATGTCCTCCACACTAATTATGACAGTAATAATGTACTGAGCATGCAATCCGGTGTGAAGCAACTTGTGCACCAAGGTTGGTAGCAACCTGACAGTTTCCCACTATGTGGGCACCATTGTACAGAAGGCTGTCTACATGGCCCACTTCACAAATATGGGTATATCATCCAGTAACCAGGAGGCCACAACATCCCTGTACTCCTCCTTATCAGATGTATTACCAAGTACAATGGATCATTTGGCATGTACCTTGCCAAGCAAATGCAGCAGTTGCAGAGACCCCAGAAGTTCCTGTCCAGGCAAATCTAGGGTTTGTAACATCTACCCAATGCAGGTAGGCTGAAAGCCCTGTCCTTGTACTCAGTCTCATACAGACTGATCATAGTTGACCTGTGTCTGGCATACAAGTCCATTTCCAAACCAGCCTTGATGGCATTCCTGCATATCTGTAAGACAAACCCCACTCAAACATCATGCATGCAAGGCCCTCACCTGGTCTGTGACATGCATAGTACCTGTTGGTGGGTATCCCACACAATGCACTGTCTGTAAAATACACTCCCTCCCTATGTCTAGTAGAGTATGTGTATAGCCCTCTTGAAGAAGAAGCTGGATGACTGCATAGGAAATGGATGTGACACCCCTGGGATAAAGCATGTGTCCCAGCTGTACAGGGGAAACAGGTGCTGGCTTGGAAGGGACATAGGCAAAAGTCTGGGCCAGGCTTATGAGGGCATCAGGGACAATACCCTGGTATCATCTTATGAGGCTATGCACCCAGTACTTTATATGGTTCCTGTATGTATTGCAGGCTGTCCTGCAATGTTGTCTGAAATGAAACCTTGTGAGTCGGAACTGTGTAGGTACTGCAGTGATAGTGTATAGTCTTATCCCTTCATCAGTTATCATCACATATCATTACACCTTGTCATTGTGTGTGTTTTTTATACCAGTAAGTCAGCTATACAGTACGTGCAAATGAAATTGGTGACACTGTATAGCTCACTCTAATAGCCTTGGTCTTGGCCACAATTACAATTCTGCTACTAGGCCCATCACACAGTAGGATTTGTCACCCTTTGTTGTGGGCCTTACAGTAGCAGTGAAAGAGATGGATTTCAGCAGGCAGAAAGACCATAAGGTCTGCCCTAAAGGTCCCATAAGTGTCACAGCTGTACCAGACTGTACCTGGAGTGTGTGTGTGTGTGTGTGTGTGTGTGTGTGTGTGTGTGTGTGTGTGTGTGTGTGTGTGTGTGTGTGTGTGTGTGTGTGTGTGTGTGTGTGTGTGTGTGTGTGTGTGTGTGTGTGTGTGTGTGTGTGTGTGTGTGTGTGTGTGTGTGTGTGTGTGTGTGTGTGCGCATGCGTGCGAGTGTGCATGTGTGTGTGTGCGTGTGTGTGTGTGTGTGTGTGTGTGTGCGTGCATGTGTGTCAGCAAACATAATACTGCAGGGTATTAATTTACATATGTTGTATTCCCCTCACAGGTGAAAACGGGGGTTGGTGTCCATCCCCCTCACAACCTGATGTCAGTCTTTTATCGGATTCCCATGATGATGATGGTCATAGTGAGGCACAGGTGGGGTTGTTGGTGCCTGAATCCATGCCATTGTTTGATATCCCACTTTGACCCACCATGTCCCCACACACAGTCAGTATGCCCACATATACCCAGTCCCCAGCAGCCACGGATAATGAAGAGGTTAAGGGTGGTGTCATGGAACAGGCTAGTGCGTTTAGTACGATGAGTTTGAGTGTAGATACCAGCCATAGGCAGAGAGCAGGCAAGGTCATACACAGTCAGATGGCAGGGGTGCTTGACAGAGGACTGCTGCCCATCAAGCCCCTGTCATAAGTGCCACAGCAGACACATGTTATGGTTTGTTATGGAGGCATAGGCATGTATTGACTAAAACACCAGACAGATGCTTAGGGTCATGAATGCAGTGCTCCCTGCCATGCATGATGACCTCTACAACATTTGTGATGACATATGTCATCTTGCCAATGTCATGGATAGACAGTGGGGTCAGACATTGTCACAGCTCAACTGTCTGTGCTTGAGCATGCGGTGGGAGTAGGGCATCAGCCTGGTGGATGTAGGTCAGCAACATAATCAGCAGTCAGCCCACGTGGCCATGCATATTCACAGTCACGTAGTGGCAGTACCAAGAGTAATACCAAAGGGAGGGTGCTGTCCACACCACACTGGAGCAGGCCATAGGCACATTGTCCTGGCCAGTCCCATCAGGGATGCAGATCCAGCATACAGCAGTCACCATCAGGGTGTAGTACTGCATCTGTCCTTGGCCTGGCGATGCTAGTGATATACCTGGCAGAACCAGTTACAGCGTCCCTGCCAGGAGATGGTGAACTGTACATCCTGCCATGTACTGTCCATGGCTGTCTGACATAGCCATGTGTCAGGCATCCACATTACTTGATGGTATTCAGACAAATACTCACATATCCCTATCACAGGCCAGTCAACACCAGACACACCCAGCTCCTCTGCATGGCCCAGTTGAACATCACCCCTCCAGACATACACACACACACACACACACACACACACACACACACACACACACACACACACACACACACACACACACACAATGTCAGCTATATGGCCTAGCTTAGGCCTCTGGGCATGTGATGATACTTGTGCCACAACCCTATTATCCATACCATCGATGCAAAGACAGGCTCATATGGGTCTGATGCACAGGGTGACTATAGTACAGTTTAGCAATGTCATGCTGTGTAAGGTGCTGTCTGCTGGCAGTAGTTATGGGTTCACATCGAGGTGTATGTACCTTGCTAGCCATGATGCACTATTGCTGTTAGTACTGCTGACTGATTGTAGTGTCACATACTGTATTCTGGTTGTGTTCCAGGTGTCTGTGTGTCTGCAGGCTGTGGGCCTGCTTACAGCAGCAATGATGAGTAAGATGGAGTGGAAACACAGTGACCTTTTCATAGCCAAGGTACAGCTGTATATGTACATGTTTACCAGGTGTGTTTACATGCAGCAGTTGATAAGGGTATGCCTGGTACTGTGTATGACAAGTTTGTGGTATGTATTCCTGACACAGGTCAGCCATTTTAGTCTAACCTGACAATCACCAGCATGTGTGTCTGCTATCTCATATGCACGTATGGCCTCTCGTCCTGGTTGTGCACACAGAGTCATAGTCCCATACATGGGGCAGCTGACAAAGGGCTGAACACAGCACAGTGTTATTAATTATAGCGCTAGATACATAGCACAGATATCACAGTGCTATTGAAGTGGGTGACAATTACAGGAGCTGTTAGGATTGGCAATGGTGGGTTCAAAGGCCCTTAACATGTTAGATCCATCTGACACACACACGCACACTGCTGCATTGGGACATGCACTGAGACACATATGCACATGGAGGTGACACTTATCAGAGTAGATGATCTACCCATCTATCAATGTATTATACACAGTGATACGACCATTGCACCACAGTAGCTTGGTGTTAGAAACTGTGTAACTATGCTTGTACGGTGTATGACACCTGTATGGGCTGACACTAGGTTGGCAATTGGAGAGTTCACAGGGTAGAAGAGGCACACACAATGATATAGCCATCACATACACACACTGAAGACAGCCACAGGGGCTGCGCATACAGAAACACATACACAGTTGTCAATAGACATATTAGTAACCCTACATATCCACTTGTATGTACTATAGTGCTGCATAGTGCTGCATATACATGACATGCTCCACATAGATTATATGCCTGGGACATAACACACAACCTCTTACAACAGCAGTGGAAAATACAAACCAGCTAACCACCAGGACTGTCAGTATATAAAAAACTTTTATTCAGAACATATAGGATAAGCGCTTTTACACCATAATATATAAAGTGCTTTAGTTTTCTTGTATTGATGGATCTAATGAAGCATCGTTTATATGAAAACACTTATCCTATATGTTCTGAATAAAGTATTTTAATATGCTGACAGTCCTGGTGGTTACCTGGTTTGTATTTTTCACTGCAGTTATTTATTTTCTACTGGGTAATCTTTGGCTGCCTTGGGTATTTTTTCTGGAAACCTCTTACAACAGGTAATCTTGTGAATGCCTTCATGGATGGTGGAAATACCCACCAGACATAGTGATCGGTCTTGTCTACTGCTCCTACAAACCTGCACAAGGTTTAGAGTGACAAGCTTTGTATCAGCATGATGTGTCAGTCAGGTATGATGCCTGATGCTGGCATGTGTGTCAGTATGGTAACTGTGACAAATCTGGCAATGATATCATGGGAATGCTCATTGTCCGCAAACACAGACCACATATAGATTGCAAACATGTGGATATCCCATGTACATCTGTACAGATGATTGGCATGGGCTGTATAGTGTTACATGGTGCATTTGAGGCAGATGCTATTAACAGGATCTTTAAAGTAATGTCATGGATAGGTGGTCAACAGACCTTAAAATGGTATAATCTACACACACAACAGCCACAGGGTATATGCTTCACATACACACTACTATAGTTGTTGGTATTGAGATTATAACTCCTACCTATCTAAGTATTTTCGCTATAGTATTACACAGTTATTGCACCTCCAGATGAGCTTAGAGGGCTGGCAAGTGTATACAGGTACAGCTAAGGTGAGTGACATCAGCAGGCCTTGTAAAGTAGGGTAATGGGACATGTACTGGGTGGTACATGCCTCAAAATGGTATAACCCACACCCCCAGAAAATATGATTCTCACCCAAACACACACATGCACACACACGCACACACACGCACACACACACACACACACACACACACACACACACACATGCACACACGCACACACACACACACGCACACACACACACACACACACACACACACACACACACACACACACACACACACGCACACACACTCTCTCTTACATTTGCCATGATTGAGATAAGAACTCCTAGCTATTTAGCGACATGTGCTACAGAGCTTATAGGGCTGACAGGTGTCCAATGGTACTTCTAATGTGAATGACAGCAGCAGATCTTGTGAAGCATGGAATGGGAAGTGTACTGAGTGGGAACAGTCTCCTAATATGTAGACCTACAGACAGACAGACAGACACACACACACACACACACACACACACACACACACACACACACACACACACATGAGTGATGTGATATTATAATCCCCACCTCAGTACTATTACACAATGGAGCTAGCCTTCATGCTGGCACGTGTGACTGGTTACGACCAGTATGCCACTGTCTGCAGCAAGACATCACTCTATGCTATTCAGAGTATCCATGTGTGTGACTCACTCTGTGTGTGTCCCCCTGTGTGCCTCTCTCTCTTTCACTGTCTGTCTCTCTTTTCCCCACATCTATGTGTGTTTATGCTTGACACATTGTTATCTGTTGCCCATATATATGTCTGTGTATCACATGCAACAGATGCAGATATATCACATATGGGCCACCTACAGCTAGCTGAGGGTAATCCTGTCTGATGGATGTGTGTAGGGACAGTTATGGTGTACATAGCTGTCTGTATGCAAAGACATATATTCACAATACAGTTATATAGTCCGATGTGGGTTCCTACATGGTCTGTGATTCACTAAGTGTTGGAGCATGCCCAGTGTGACCTTCTGTAGTGAGACTGGTACTCCATTCCAGAGATAGTTGTACTCTGGTCTGTGGTTTTGTGTGCTACAGCCATATCTCTCAAAAGTAAACAGGGCTTTCCTAGAGGTACTGGGTTTGCTTTAACAGTAATTTTCTGACATATCTGAAGTCTGACGGTGCAATGTATTGTGTTATTACCTAGTGACATCCTTAGATCATCACAGTGCTTTACTATAGGAATACAAGATGTATGATGCACAGACCAATATTATGACCCTGTCTATATACATTGTTGCTCAAAAAGGCCATTTGAGAGGTGTGGCTACAGCCGGTTGACTGATGAAGCTGGATAAACAGTCCAGCAACTTGGTGATATACTGGCTGGTGGTCTCCTGCTTGTGTGGTATTCTTCCTACCTGAAAAGTCATATCCTGCTGTAGCCATACCTCTCAACTGTACATTTTGGCAGATTTTCCAGGTGTTTATCTAGAAGTTTCATCCAGTCTAAATAAACTTGTGTTTTTATAGCAAGTTATAGCATATAATTGAAGACTGACATTACAAAATAATGACAGGCATTAGAGTTTCAGACTTTATAACCTTCAGACAATTCCTGATAGTGCAAAACCCCTTATCCTACCAACTTTCTCAGCATATAAGGGCAATATTTACAACATGTGCCTATCATTGTGCCTTTGTACCACTTCTATTTATGACCTTGTCCAGAGGTCTTGCTGTCAGATGTTGGAAATGTCCATTATATGTATAGTATATTCCACATATCTCTTTGACTTCCAGGTATGTCAGTGGTAGAGCAGTACAGAGTAATGTGGTGAACCACTGACAGACAGTTGTGTATAGATTGATAGGTTGCTATGACATTAGTAGGGTATTGACATTGAAGCCCTTATAACCCACGCAGACAAGAATGTAGCCCATGTTACAATATGTCAGCACACAGAGCCCCTGTCCAGCAGGGACAGAAGTGGGATCACAAGACTCTATTTTGTGTTTCCTGACCTGTGCACAGGAGCACATCACTAGCAGTATCGAGGCACTTGGCTTGCTGTTGACAGGCAGTGTATTCCACAGATGGGAGAGTGTGTGGTACATGTATCTGTCACACCAACAAAGCAATACTGATATCACAGCCCAGGTTGATGCTGCAACTACAGGTTGATGGAATGGGCCTTGAGTTCCAGATGTGCAACAGTCCCATCAAGTCAGGGTCTGGATTTCTTTGCACACCAGACAGGGGTCACCTCAGCAGAGTCTGTATGCAATGGGGTAGAGGGACAGTGCTGTTAGCCTATCTGTGTAGGGTAGGTATTTGGAGTTTGGGGTAAGGCCTTAGTGTTTGCAAGATCCGGGGTTATGGAGTCTACATGGTTTGTGGTATGAAGGTTTGCAGAGTTTTCATGTGATTTTTGTTTCTGAGGTGTCCATTATATGTATTTTGTTTTGTTTTGAGCCTCCAGTTACATGGAGATGATGTTTACTGACTCCTTACACTGCATGGTGTGAAGACCGGTAGAGATGGGCAAAGGCTGCCAGCCTAGTCAAATAGAATTTGGTGCATAATTCTATGATTTGTAAATACTATGAAATGTTGAAATGCAGGCTTGCTTCTTAAATGAAAGATATGTTGTGAAAGGTCGAACTTAAAACAATGTGGCAACATTGCCATCTGCTGTAAAGAAAGCTAAGTCAAGCATTTCTTGTTGGTCTTTTGAAATTAAAATTATTTCATCACTGCTTTTGATGTTTTACAAGTCAGCTCCAGTCTGGCTAGATGAAGGCTTCCAGCGTACTGTTTTAAGGCTAAAGTTAATGAACAGAATTTACATATGGAATGTCCTTTATTGCTCTAAGTGTAAAAGAATGTAAATGCAGTTTCAGTCAGCCTGGGAACACCAGGAAAGTGTAAAGGATGATGTAATGTTTAGCAAGACTGCAGTTTCAATTTAAACAGTGCAAACCAGAGATTATTAAGCATTTTCTTCTGGACATCCAACTCAGCACTGCCGCATGCTCTCTTTAGGTAAGTAGTATGTTAGGACTAGACTGTGTTTTCTGCTAGAAGTAGCTAGGAATTAGAAAAGATTCAACTAAGTATTTTTATCTGTTATATCGGAACTGTATTACTGATTTATTTTAAGTATTTCTCTGTGATCTCTGAACTTTTGACTAGCACTGTATAGAAGAAATTGTTGTCTTATGGTTTAAAGTATTTATTATTAAATATTTTAAAACCTTTTAATTGTGGATGGTTTATGTAGAGATAGTGTAAGCTCTTTAGAGTACTCGTATGCCTTTGGTAAATTGTACAAAGCCACTCCTATAGCTTTAGCCGTAGGCTAGACTACCAATTGGATAATAATATTGCACAGTAATAATTGGACACCTTTTTAAGGGCCTTTGAGTAGCTGATAAATATTAGCTTGGTGGTGGCATTAATTACTACAGTATAGTCTGGGAGAAAGGAGCACAGCTGGAGAACCTGTGCCAGCCTTCCCCAGGAGTATATGTGTGGTTGTATAACCTCTTATCAAAGTGCATGTGTGTATGTGTGTGTGTCAGCTACTTGGGCAGGGACATGAAACATGGGTTGGACAGAGAGGGTGTAGGGATTTTAGCTTGCCCAGCTAGGCTGAGATCTGGACCCTATAGCTGTGCCAGTGGGGAGTCTTATTGAGGACTTGCGGAGCAAGGGAGTGACCAGCCCAGGACTGACTGTGATCTCTGTATGCTCTTAAGGGAAATTGCACTTTACTCTGTGTATATGTTATCTTTTCCTCATATATGAGATGCCCTCTCTAGTGTTAGTGGTGAGGATTGAGGCTCCTTGATTGCTGGGCCAGGGCACAGGAGTCACATAATAATTGGTGGCAGTGGTTGTGGTATTCACCTCACATATTAATTGGTGGCAGTGGTTGAGATATCCTCACATATTCATTGTTTGGCAGCAGTGGGATATCCACATCACATATTAATTAGTTGGAAAATACTAATTTGCTTGTACTGGTGTGGGTAGAGTGAATTCTGTAGCTTGTGTACAGTGAGCTTTGAAGGTGTTTTGTACTCTAAATCAACCATGCAGTGAATACTTGGAGTTCAGATCACAATTGTTGTATTTATTTTGTAAGCTTAGTTAGTCAGGGAGAGCAGGCAGCATGTCAGCAGAGGAGTATGGAAAGCTGACAAGGTGCCAGCTGACAGAGATGTGCCAGGCTAGGGGACTGGTGCATGGAAACCTGACTAAGGCATACCTGATTGTAGCTTTGGTTACAGCTGCATCAGAAAACAGCAACCAGGAGGACAATCAGACTGGCAGTGGAGATATAATTCCCTCGGAGAATGGACAGCTCAACCTTTCTGCAATGGACTTTAACATCCAGCTGGAGCAAAAGCGACTTGAGTTGGAGGCCAGGCATGTGGAATTAGAAGCAAATGAGAGACTGCAACATTTTCAGGCTAAAGAGAATGAGAAGCTGTTATGTCTGCAAGCTGAGGAACAAGAGAGGCAGAGGCAGCATAAGAAGGAGATGCTGACTCTTTGCCAGAGTCATGGAGGTAATGGAGAAGGGAGTAACTGGACCCCAGAAGCACAAAATGTCAGTAAATTTCTTCCGCAGTTTAATGAGGGGGGTAATTTTGATAGTTTCATTCATATGTTTGAGAGGGTATGTAAGCAGTAAGAAGTTGATCAAGGGCTCTGGGTACTGTTCCTGACCTCCTTACTCCATGGTAAAACTGTAACTGCATTAGCTAAAATGTCTGACATTGCATGCTTTGATTATACTGTTGTAAAGAAATGTATTTTAGAACTGTTTAAGCTAACACCTGAAATGGATACGGAAATGTTTCATGAGCATAGACGTCAAGCAGATGAAAGTGTATGTGAATATGTTGCTGAATTGAGCACTTTAACCAAATAAAAAAGAAATAGGTCTGGTACCTAAAAACCAGGAAACCAAAGAAACAATCAACAAAAGGCACCAGTAGGAGGTGTAAGAATAATCCACAAAGGAAATGTTGAATAGCAACTGTCGATTTATTACATAAATGCCCAACCCCCCCCCCCAAAAAAAAATCCAGTGCATTTTCATCCACTAGACTTCATCAGATGTATCTGCAGTCTACCCATTGGACTAAAAGAATCAGCAGAAATATTCAGAGCTGCCACTTTCTGTTTCAAAATAGCCTCTTTTGAAACAGAAAGTGGCAGCTCTGAATCTTTCTGCTGATTCTTTTAGTCCAATGGGCAAACCACCAGATACATCTGATGAAGTCTAGTGGATGAAAACGCATTGGATTTTTTGGGGGCGTTTATGTAATAAATCTACAGTTGCTGCTCAACATTTCCTTTGTGGATTATTCTTACACCTCCTATTGGTACCTTTCATTGATTGTTTCTTTGGTGAATTGAGCACTTATTTCTGTTGGTGGGTAAGTGAATGTCAGGTCACCACTTTTGAAGGGCTGGCAGACCTTTTGGTGAGGGAACAAGCCCTTAGCACTTTATCTGAGGACATGAGGACCTGGTTAGCTGATAGACAATGTGCTACTTCAGATGGGTTGAGGAAGAAGGGAGACCTATACCCGGCAAGCAGGGCAGCCCTGCACAGGAAGGGTCTAAAGAAACCCATGGTGGGCAGCACAGACTGCCCAAACAAAATCTGCCTGTAGCAGGGGAAGCCACTAGTCCAGGTACATGTCCAGGAGCTAGGGTTAAATGTTTTGAATGCAATCAGTGGGGCCATGTGGCATACAGGTGTCCATGGAGGCAAGGTGGGGAACCAAAGGTGAGGAAGCCAGTAAGTGGGAAAGACAAAATGTCAATAGTAGGTTGTCTAGAGGAAACAGGGGTACTAAACTACCATCCTGCAGATGTCCTGAGAGGGAAGGATTTCGATGAGGCAGTACCATGTGCTTATGCATTTACACACAGTCAGGCTAGGAAACAAGCATGTGGGTCTGGTAGCCAGGGAGAGACCCATACAGACTGCATACTTGCAGCCAGGGCTGGTGAGGTGGTTATTTCAGGAGATAGATACTCTGTAACAGTGAAATGTGAGCCACAGCTGCTTGAGGGTACTGATGATGCCTCGGACAGAGTGACTGCAAAGGTAGAGGTGAGTAGTAGTACCCAGGCTGACAGTGAGGCACCACTGTCAGCAGATGCCAGACTTCCTGTGGAAGGGGAGCTGGGAAGGCTTACAAGAAGAGAGTTGAGACAGGCTCAGCTCTCAGACCCTACATTGCAAGGCCTGAGGCAGGTAGCTATGGAGGCACCTGTTTATCAAGGAAAGGGGGAATCTGTATACTGGGACAAAGGGTTACTATACAGAGATTGGACCCCTGAGGGAGGGCTAGAAGGTGAGAGAGTATAGTCGTTGGTAGTGCCTAGAGCCTACTATCTGGCGCTTCTAGCCATAGCCCATGACATTCCCTTTGCAGGTCATATGGGCAAAAAATGTACAAAGAGGCATATTTGCAGAACTTCTATTGGCCTGGAATTTTCAGAGATGTAACAGGGCACTGTAGGACCTGTGAGCAGTGCCAAAAGGTAGGCAAGGCATTAGACAAGGTGAGAGCTTCTTTGATGCCTTTGCCTGTGACTGATGAGCCATTTTAAATGGTAGCTATGGATATTGTGGGTCCTCTGAGTACTCCAAGTTCCACAGGGAAAATGTAAATCCTAGTGGTAGTGGATTATGCTACACAATACCATGAGGCAGTGGCTTTGTCCTCCATTGAGGCAGAGAAGGTGGCAAATAATCAGCAGAGTAGGTTTCCCAAAAGGAATACAGACTGACAGAGGTGCCAGTTTCATGTCAGACCTGCAGGCTTGTCTGTGGCAGTCCTGTGGGGTGAAGCACACGAAGACCACCCCCTACTATCCCCAGACTAATGGTCTTGTTGAGTGTTTAAAACTCTACAATCAAGTCCATGCTATGGACATTTGGAGATCAGTTTAAGAGGAAGTGGGACAAATATGTGCCCTATCTGTTGTTTGCTTACAGAGAAGTTCCCCAAGAATAAACAGTTTTTTTCACCCTTTGAGCTGCTGTATGGGCATAGGGTGAGAGGACCTCTAGATTTAATTTGAGATGAGTGGGAAGGTGAGTTTGAGTCTCACAAGGAGTCTGTTGTGGCATATGTCTTAAACCTTAGGACAAGGCTCAGGGAACTCATGGGCTTGGCCCAGGAGAACCCGGCAGAATCCCAACAACAGAAAAATGTGTTGAATGACAGGAATACTCGAGCTAGAGAGTATGTTGTGGGGCAGCAGGTAATGGTTCTCATTCCTGTCAGACTCAACAAGATACAAGCAGTTTGGGAGGGTCCCTATAAGGTGATAAGAAAGGTAGGTGATGTTAACTAAATGGTGGAACTGCTAGGCAGATGGCAGGGGCACAAATTGTACCATGTTAACATGATAAAATCTTACCATGATAGTGAGGCCCTTGTGCTGAGCATTTGCAGTGGATTGCAGAAGAAGTTTGAGGGAGATCTAGGGACTGATCTCTTCAGTGAGGCTCGAGCTGACATCTCAGTGGAAGGGGTAGCAATGTCCCAGCAGCTATCGCCTACCCAAGTTCTAGAAATCCAAGCAGTGTTGTAGGAATTTGGGGGCATGTTCACTGGAAAACTAGGGTGCATCCAACTGTTGCAGCACCAAGTGCATACAGGACCCCAAAGGCCTATTAGGCAGGCCCCTTATAGGGTGCCTGAGAGAGTCAGACAGACCCTGAGGGAGGAGGTGCAGAAGATGTTGGAACTAGGGATGATTCAAGAGTCCAACAGTCCCTGGGCCACCCCAGTTGTGTTGGTGCCAAAGAAGGATGGCAGCACCAGGTTCTGTGTGGACTACCAGAAATTAAATAGTCATACAGAGTCGGATGCTTGCCCCATGCCTAGGACAGATAAGGCCCTAGAGCAGCTGGGTGGGGCTAAGTATCTTACAACCATTGATCTTACCAAGTGTTACTGGCAGGTGCCCTTTACTCCCGGTGCTAAAGAGAAGTCAACCTTCGTAACTCCTTTTGACTTATATGAGTTCATAAAGAATGCCCCAACAACTTTCCTGAGGCCGGTAGATAATATCTTAGTAGGAGCAGGAGTGTTTGCCCTTGTTTACCTAGATGATATTGCCATCTACAGCCATTCCTGGCCACAGCACCATCAGCATGTCAGGGAGGTGCTGGGCAGACTACAAAGGGCAGGGTTGACCATTAAGCTGAGCAAATGTCAGGTGGGTATAGCGAAGGTCTCCTACCTAGGACATAGAGTGGGGAGTGGTAAGATAAGGCCAGAACCTGCCAAAGTGGAAGCCATTTAGGCATGACCTGCACCTGTTACTAAAAAGCAGGTGAAGGAATTTGTAGGGACAACAGGGTACTGCAGAAAGTTCATCCCCAGTTATAGTACCATAGCTGCTCGCCTCACAGTCCTGACAAGGAAGAACAGGCCAGATAAGGTAGTGTGGACCCCAGCATGTGAGAAGGCATTTCAGAAGCTTAAAGAAGCTTTGGGAGCCCCCCCCCCTGTGTTAGCCAGTTTGGATTACAGCAAATAATTTGTTGTGCTATTTGGATGCTTCAAACCATGAGGTGGGGGCTGTACTTAGCCAGATTTCTTAAGAGGGGGAAGTGCACCCAGTGGTTTATCTCAGTCATAGGCTCCAACCCAGGGAGGAATGCTATGCAGCTGTAGAAAAGGAATGTCTAGCCATAGTGTGCGTACTGAAGAAACTTTAGCCTTATCTGTATGGAAGTAAATTCACTGTGATTGGTCTTGTCTACTGCTCCTACAAACCTGCACAAGTGATAGAGTGACAAACTTTGTATCAGCATGATGTGTCAGTCAGGTATGATATCTAATGCTAGCATGTGTGTCAGTATGGTAACTGTGACATATTTGGCAATAATATCACAGGAATGCTCATTGTCCAGGAACACAGACCAGATATAGGTTGCAAATATGTAGATATCCCATGTACATCTGTACAGATGACTGGTATGAGCTGTATAGTGTTACATGATGTATGTGAGGCAGATGCCATTAACAGGGTCTTTAAAGCAATGTCATGGGTAGGGGGTCAACAGACCTTAAAATGGTATAACCTACACACACAACAGCCACAGGGGATATGCTTCACACACACACTACTATTGTTGTCGATATTGAGATTAGAACTCCTACCGAAGTATTTCCACTATAGTATTGCACAGTTATTGCACACTCCAAATTAGCTTAGATGGCTGACAAGTGTATACAGGTACAGCTAAGTTGAGTGACATCAGCAGACCTTGTAAAGTAAGGTAATGGGACATGTACTGGGTGGAACATGCCTCAAAATGATATAACCCACACCCCCCAGAGAATATGATTCACACACACACACACACACACACACACACACACACACACACACACACACACACACACACACACACACGCACACACACGCACACACACACGCCCACACACCCACACACACACACACACACACACACACACACACACACACACACACACACACACACACACACACACACACACTTACATTTGCCACGATTGAGATTAGAACCCCTAGCTATCTAGTTATTTGTACTATATTGTTATGCAGTTATTGCACGCACTACAGAGCTTAGTAGCAGTGTGTTGTGTATTTGCAGAAAATATTTACTGACTCCTTACACTGCATGACACCTGTGTTACTGCACAATCTGTTCTTTTGTAAACATTCTCTATTTGTCTGGCCAGTGGCACCCCTTCCCCTTATGTGTGTCTGTTTGCCCTTCTGTAGTCCAGTCACAGGCTTTGGCCAGAGTGGCTGCTTTTATGTATTTGCAATTCTGATGCGAGCAGGGTACATGCTGTTACATTGTACACAAGGTTGTGGACTTTACACCTCTGAGTGTACCTATTTAGGAGGTTGTCCATCATTGCACCACTCCATTTGCTGTGGTCCTTAGATGGTTTGTGTTGCTATATGTTATTATGAGGCTACATGTAGGCCTAGCTGTCATACCATCACAGACTGACATCTGCACAGGCCCAAATATGGCAGTCAGACAAAGGCCCACACATGGGGACAGAGTGCTAATGTTCTGCCAAACATAGACAGTTGGGAGACTGGTTTGGTAATTGGTTGTTTGCTCTTATGGGTTTGATGTCGGATCCCCACTGTCTGCCATTGCTGTTTAGACATGACCCTTTATTGGTATGCATATATTTGGCAGGCAAATGAAATGTTAGGACAAGCAGAACAGATATACAAGGCATACTTGTGCTCCTTCTGTTACAACATGTGTCATTCCAGGGGTATGGCTGTTGGCCAGTAACATGTTGTCAGTGCTGACACAGAAAGGTGGCAGCCTTTTATACACTGGCTGTACACTGACCTTCAGGTTCCTGCTGTCCTACTAGGCACCGTACCTATCAACTTCTGAGAGCTAGACATCTGGACAAAGCCATAAGTGATTGGGAATAAAGAAGCTTAAATATAGGGACCATTTTCAAACCTAGAAAGATGATTCAATAACATGTTTTGCATTAGCATGCATGTTTCTATAGGCTATGAAGTCTGACACTACAATCTGTCATTATTTTCTGTCCTTAGTCATGCGTGACTTACCAATGAATTGCCAGACAACCACTATTTCATGTTATACAGACCACAATTATGATGCAAACCCTGGACATTCTGAAATAGGTCTGTACAGTTGAGAGGTATGGTAGGCACTGTGTATGTTACTCCAAGCTGTGTACTTTCCATATGTGTGGCCCCCTGTCCATGACCTGTACAGCTTTCCTGCATTAACAGATATTGACATCGGGACAGTGTGTACAACTCCTACCGTAGGTGTAGCTAACATGCAGAATACTCAATGCTGGCAATTCTTGGAACATGGCCCTGTCAAAGGTAGCACTGTACCTAGGCCATTACAACACAACAGCCGGGAGTATGTGCTGACCAAATCCTGAGAGTATTAACCACACCTATGCATAGCTCATTGCCCCCTGCATATTGTGGACATGGAACAAGTTATCATGTTGATTGGGACTGCCCTGGCAATGTCTACTCTGTTGCTATTTCCCCTGCAAAGATACGTGTTACTTCATTTCTATGTGAATATGGGTGTGGGGGTGGGCATGCCTGTCAACTGTACACATTTGCTCAGACTGTGCTATTTGCTTTACATTTTTGGATCCATTCAGCACTGTATTGTGTTCTGTCTGGGAGACTAGAGGCTTATCACTAAAGACCTCAGGCCAGATTGTAATGGCATACATTTGAGTTTCAGACTTCTTGCCCTTCAGCCTTACTGCAACTGCAAGACCTGCTGTGCTATCACTGTGTAAGTCTGTAGGGGGGTATTTCATCATTGTTGCCATTTGTTGGCATTTGCCAGACATTTCTTTATGATTTTCTATGGCTGACTCGCTGGATGAGACTGAGGGGTGAGTATGGAACCCCCACACTGGCATCCATGCCTGTGATCTATGACCCCCCCAGTTAGTTGGCCCCCCCACATATACTGTAGTGGGATTTGTCATCTTGGGTACTACTGCATAGTGTGGGGAGGCCAGTATTGGGCAAACATTTCCTGATGTCCAACATAGCTGTCAGTTGTCTGCTGCTATCCCAGTAGGCCACCCCATTCCCTTGCATGCATGGAGCAATACCATAGATATGCTACCAGAACATAATAATCCATTCATTTATTGTTAAGAAGACTGACTTATCTTGTGTCTGCAGCAGTTGTGAGAATGGTACTCGAGGGCTGCCTATGTCATATGCACACAGTACTCTGCCTATACATGGTAAGGTACAGGTAGTGTGATGTGTGTGGCATCCGTTTTACTGTGTATGCAAGTCAGAGAGAGGTGTCAGACTCTGGGTTCATACAGTGTCAGTGTGTGTGCTATGCGTTGCCTTTTTGTCAAGGCCAGGGCATACTGGGCATGTCTCCTTCTGCCTACAGGGTCTGGCTCAGGGGGTTCCTCCTCTGAGTCCCTCTGTGCCTGTGGAGACCTTCACAATGGTGGGGGGCTGTGTGGCCCTTCCCCGTGCTGTTCCTGCTGCAGCTGTTGCTGCAGGATCATATTGTGTAGCATGGCAAATACTATGAACATGTGTGCACATGTGGCTGGAGAGTACTGCAGGGTCCACCAGATATGTCAAGAAAGCAGAACCATGACTTGAGCATCCCAAACACATCATGGTTTATGAGTGTGTCTCATTATGGCGTTCTTGAGTGGGTGTGTGTGCATTTCTGATGGGAGTCATCATCCATGGCTCCAATGCATTGCCAGCATCCCCCACCAGATGGCCATACAGGATGTCCCCTCTGGCAAATCCATGGTACAGCTTTGAGGAATACCAGATGTTTGAGTTGTGATAGCTTTCAGGGCTGCCAGCACACACATTAATGATAATGCCCTGGGCATTGCACACAACCTGGCAGTTGATGGAGTGAAGCCCTTGCATTTTAAGTAGATCCTACCCTGTTCACTGGGTGGTACTTTGATGTGGATGTGCATGTAGTCTATGGCACCCAGTAGCTCTGAGTAGTCTGCTACATGGTGGAAGAGGCGAATATTGCTGGTCCTTTCCTCACTGGTGCTGGAGAAGTAAATGTGCTCACCGGCATGTGGTAGCATGGCATCCAGGAACTGGTGGAGTACCCTGGGTGCAGATGCCTGTGAGACCCCCATGGTGTCCCCAGTAGGTCTTTGGAAAGTACCTGTAGCTAGTATTCTTAAAGCTACACATACCTTGGTATCCACTAGGATGGGTTCCCTTCTGCTGGCTCTGGGTCTGAGGTGAGGCCGGCACAGCTCGATGAGTTGCTGAAATATGTCCCTGTCCATCCTGTAGTGCTATACTATCTCCAGATTATGTAGCCCCTGGTAGGTTAAACAGGGTCTGAACACTCATCTCCTCCTCCTCAGTCTAGGGCGGGTTGCCAGCATTATTCTGCTTACCTCCCTCAGCCTCTGGCATATACTGATGTATCAAAGCAAAAGCAGCCCCTAACATTTTGTCAGCTAAAATTCCCCTGAGTGTGTACACAAATGGTGCAGAGTTTGTGGAGAAAAAATAGACCGGACGGTATTTGCAGAGTTTATACTGTTGTGCTGCAGATGCTGCCTGCATGATTGGCTGACTATGATACATTCCACCTGCCAGCTATATTATTTGTACTTGATTGTTTTTATTTTGTATTTCCCATTTTATTTTTGTTTGTTTGTTTTGTTTTTCCTTCTCATTTCTACCCATTTTAAGCCCCCCACTGCCCAAATGTAAACAATTCTGCTATTTCTGGCTTTTGTGTTTTTTTTTTTGTGTGTGTTTAAGACCCAGTGCATACTGTGCAAACCCATTTAGCTAAGGTAAACGCTTTTAAACAGAAATGGCCCTCCGCTGGATGTGAACATGCAACCCATTTCAAGGAATAAGTAAATACAGCCTCAGACACACACCCTTGCTTAGCTGTGCTTATCTAAGATCAACTGGAAGCCATGGAGCTCCAGTGTGCTTATACCAAGAATGATACACCCCCTTTTCATGTCAGCTGCTTCTCCTGCTTACATCCCTGCCTTATAGCTCATACACAGGTGCAGCCAGAGAATGGTCACCCATTTTGTGATTCAGTAAATTTTGTTCATTTACATACCCCACTGCCTTAGTTCCTTGTTACACCACTACACTAGAGCCTTTTGCCTTAGCAACCAGTGTTACCTGTTATTGTTTTGATTCTGCATGCTATACACTACAATGGCAAAATTCAGATTTCACTTAAAAATGAATTGTCTTTTCACATTTTTTTATTTCCGGCCAAAAAAAAAAAAACTTTAATTTTCATATTTTTGCAACTCTTTTCCATGCCAATGGCCATATTTCTGGCCATTGGCATGCCTAATGATTATAATACATGCTTTACTTTGAGCTGTCATGCCCCCGTTTTGATTTTTGCAGAAATGTACACAGTCATTAACTGAATACATTTCTGCAATAGACACTGTTCTGGCATGGATGTCTGCCCTCTTTCATCACCATATGAGGTAATTAGCATTATACAGTGGTGTCTGTGCCAGAATAGTGCTGGCAGGCTTGTGCACTCCCCCAGCCTTGTTTACTGAATCACTCAGTGGCCATATTCCGTGCAGGAGTTGCTGCACTATTCTTGCAAGGAAAAAACTCTTTATTGAATCCCGGGGAGTAGGAAATGACTATGCATACTAATTTTATATACTATGGTAATGTGTGTTTTCTATTACAACTTAAGTTATAACATATAAAATTATAAAGAATTCTAAAATATTGTGGCTTTTAACAACATTAATTAGAATTGCTCAGTTTCAAGGAAATTTGAAAAAAATCATTCACAGAAGCAATAATCCTTTGCTGTGAAGCAAAAACACAAAAATAAAGAAAACAGAAAAAAAAGAAAGAAAGACACAAAAATACAGAAAGATATCAAAAAAGAAAAGACAAAGGGTCCTTGGTTTCAATGGTGCTGTGGACTAAATTTGAGAGAAGCATTTAGAAAATATATGGAAGCGCTGAAGTTGTTAAACAGATATCTGTAGATAGTAATGCAGAAGAAAGCTTAGTTACAATAAGAAAAAAAAAATGCCCAGAAGGAGAAAAAGTGCAATTTTTAGCCATGAATGAAAATAAATTCTTTTATAGTTACATAAGGGAACAAAATAATAAAAAAAGCTTGAGCGCAATGTTTATTAAATGGATGGGTAGATATAGACAATGGATGGTTAAAACAAAACTATGAAAAGGATAGCTGTAATTCTAATTCCTGAAGAAATGAAAGAAAGAGTGAAACTGTTTATAATATCCCATCAATGGGGAATATCTAAAATGATGGATGTCACTTCAACTGCTTCACAAAATTAGAAAAATTATGAAATAACTTTCCACAATTATAATAATGAACAAAGGAATATGACTGATTAGAAAAAACAGATGAATTAACAGTATTAGTTACTTATCTTTTTAACAAATCTTGAGTGATGGATAAAGTTGTTGAATGCTGCAAACTGGCATACCTGACTTCCCTCAACATCTTAACAGTAAAAGATGAAACACACTTTAAACTTGTCATCATGAAATCAACCATGAGGAAAATCACAGATTCTTTGCCAAATTCTATGCCAAATTTGTGGTGTGTCTGACATTGCTCATTATTGAAAAAAAACTGTGCTTTAAGGCCTTTAAGAATCTACTTGAAGAAAATGGTACGAAATAAATATTTCTGAGTAGAAAACTTACAAGAATTAAAAACTTGAACTATTCATAAAAGTTTGGTCTATAATGCAGTATCAGATCTGGTTTTCTTTGAAGGTCTACTCCTGGAGTGCACTGCTCAGGGAGATAGTACCAAACTGGGATGGCTAATGCTAAAATAAATAAAATAGAAAAAGGCAAAAAATGCATTATTTAATAATTTCAAAGATTACAGAATAAGACTCCCCTTACAAGTGAGAGACGTGAGTCATTTGCTTCCCTTAAAATGGTCCTGATATGTATATGGGCCCTCCCAAGATTTGGCAAACAAATGTTGGTAATAAATTGAACAATCTAGCCTATGAAATTATGAATCAAACATTTGCTGAGATTACATTTTCCCATTTTTATAATTGCAAAATTGTAAAAAACTAAAATCTTAAAATGAAAATGTAATACATCTCCACCCTTCAGATTTTTATGGTTATTTTTTGTCTTAGTGCTATTCATGCAGTAATGCAATAAATAACATAAACTGAAGAAAGAACTGCTCCATAAACAAGAATATTGAGATTGCATGCCAGCAAATGTACATTTGTTTCTATTTTCTACCTACCACATACAAGCAAAAGCAAATGCTAGTTATCCACTCCATGCCCTGTTTCTAAATGACACAAATGCTAACACCACTTGCCTTGTTCAAGAAAGCCTTGCATTTAGTGACAACCTTTCATTAGTTGTGAAGTATCACTGAATAGAGTATACAGCAAGGTAGATACAGCACCAGAAAATGCTGAAAAAACAGACTGTTGAAACAAATACCAGACTGTGGAAATGCCTCAATAAAACACAAAATTGCAATTAACAGGTAACAGAAACACTGCAAGCCACAACATTTTTCTTCCAAGTAGATCCACAAATTTATTAACACAAAAGACAAGTGCTTTCATCTCTTCCCCATGAAGAAACTTCATCAGATCTTCATGGTGAAGAGACAAAAGTGCTAATCTTTTGTGTTAATAAATTTGTGGTTCTACTTTGAAGAAAAATTTACATCTTGCAGTGTTTTTTTACCTGTTTAATTTAGACAGCAGGGCAGACACCCATTTTACACTTTACAGGTTACATTAATAAATTTATACATCTCAAAGAGAATAACATACTTACATCTGCTTACAATTTTTGCAATACTTGTCACAGCTTTGAGCAACCATTTTTATCTTTATCTAAGATGATGAGAGAACTAGAGAGAAAGCTTGAACTTTGAACAGTAAATGCTAACATGGTGGTAGAGGAAGTGGAGGACAAAGCTTGAACCTTGAGCAGCAAATTCTAAGATGATGGTAGAGGAGGAGGACAAAGCTTGAACCTTGAGCAGTAAATTCTCTGATAATGGCAGAGGAAGAAAAAAAAAGCTTGAGCCCTGAATAGTAAGTACTACAATGATGGCAGAGGAGGAGGACAAACTTGAACCTTGAGCAATAAATGCTAAGATGATGGCAGAGCAGGAAAACAAAGCTTAAACCCTGAATAGTAAATGGTAAGATGATGGCAGCAGAGGAGGACAAAGCTTGGACCTTGAGCAGCAATTGTTAAGATGATGGTAAAGGAGGAGGATGAACCTTGCACCTTAAGCAGTAAATGTTAAGATGGTGGCTGAGGAGGAGGAGGACAAAACTTGAACCTTGAGCAGTAAATACTGCACTGGTAGGACTGTCTAAATTGGTCAGCAATGTTATTAGTGTACTCCAACCCTAGCAAAAACTGATATATTGTTCTTATGTAAACTTTGCATAGCAAGGACATTTATACTTTTCTCCATAGCCATAAATATTTCTCGTACAGCTTATACAAAAGTCTAAGAAATTTGGAAACAATTACTTATTTTCACCCACAAAGTCATAAATTACTCACAATATGTTTAATATCATGAATGATTTATTTCTAACTCATGCATTGTAGAATAATACATAACATACTGTATATATGGGTCCCACGCAGAAACTTCAGTCTTTGGAAAATTTAACCTTATATGATGAAAACCATATTAGCAACATTTTGGAAAGTCAAAGCTTTTGAATGGAAATTGCAGTACAATGGAGATTGGGGAATATACCATTTTCTCCAATGCAGTGTGATCTCAGAGTTTGTTTATATAATATGCAGGGGGAGCAGGAAGTATTTCCCTCTGGAGAAACATAGGTTTTTGTTGTTTATTGAAGTTCAACTTTCTGAAAAGTCAACCATATGGTCTTGATCATATGAAATTCAACTTTTTGAAAAGTCAGTGGGATAGCTGGATAGATAGATGGATAGATAGATAGATAGATAGATAGATAGATAGATAGATAGATAGATAGATAGATAGATAAGCTAAATATACACAAACATAAATAAAATACAATTTACCTCTGGTCTAACTATTTTACCCCTAGACAGTATAAATTAAAAAATACTCAGTCATTATTGCATTTTTGCATGTTCAATGAGAAAATTATCTAGGTTAAAAAGGAAATCAGTGTTAGTGCTATCTTAATAAAACCTTAACTTAAACTGCATCCCTCAGTGTTAAAGAATATGAACATTGTAAAATAGCAATTTTCTGAATTTATGCACTGAGTATGAAGTGAATTCACTATTTTACTTTTATTTTTCTTCTTTTCTCCTAATTTTTTTAATATCTCCATGACGGATGACATCAAATCTCCTCATTTTGTTCTTGAGCACTGAGGGACAAATAGAGGTCCTTAATACAGGACACCACATAGGATGTTTGTGGCCTTAAATTCATCAACAGTATAGACTATGAGAGCATTTCTAATGGCCTAACCATACACTTGGGTTAGAGACATGGAGTCTGTCATCACCACTGAGGTACTACTGTACATTTCCCTTGTGTGTGCGTGTTACTACATACACACTAATGAGATATAGTGCCATCCATTTAGTTTTGTGAGCAAAGAGCAAGTGCTTATGTGATACATTGTAGCTAAATAATACCTGGATCTGTTTGTGGTTTACATTGCTATGGCTGGCCTTGTCATAGTCACCTTCCTACCAATTTGGTAATCACTGAAGGCTGCAGTGACACTCTCATGGCACATCACTGAGCAGTGCTAATTCCTACCCTGATCACCCTCCTCTTAAAAACTATAAACTTCCTCTACTCATTTCTTATCACTAAATCAGTTTAAATTATGGCCACATGTGCTATCCTTGCATATATGGAGACAGTCTGATCTTCTGTATTACAAAAAGTTATAAAACAAACTAGCCAACCACTACTGTTCTGGAGGCAAGCTGCCCATTTTCTCCCAGAAGTTTGCTAATGAAAGGCTTAGTGAATTTTTAAAGCAGTGCATTTCAGTAGCCTAGTGTAGGGTCACTGTCATGTCATACTTCTCTTGATATCCTCCACTGTGATGACAATACACAGCCCCTGCCATATTCTTCCTGAATCAAACCCTGTCATCTGCCAGTGTATTTATTAACAAATGTCTGTGATGCTCTGCAAATATATAATCCTGATTCTTATTCCTTATTTTTAACTACCTAAAAATTAAAGAGAAAATATAAAAAGGGTAAAACATTAGAGCACTTTTCATATGAACTATTTCTAGTTTTGCTTCTGCTTTAGTCTTTCTCTTATTTAGCTATTGTTTTTCCATTTGTACAAGCTAAGGCCCTTATCTCTCCTTACATAAAAATAACTGTGATGATCTACACTAGATATGGACTGTATTATTTTAAAATTGTTCATTAGGCTTTTCATTTCTTTAGCATTAAATTGATTTTCCCAGAAAACTGTATTGTAGTATGTATAAGTGGCATTGGTATTCTCCATCAAAATTCTAAGAAATTAAACATTTTTTTTATTGTTTTGTGCAGCCTTTTCATGTCTTCTTTGGAGGGTTTGACACTGACATTGCATAGAAAATAATTAATGAACTATTAAAACAATGTATTGTCTTGGTAATGTCACAGATGAAATCTCATGAGACTCCTGCATTGCATTGTTGCTTTCTTATAGCATGTCCTTGAATTTTCAAAATATGGTCACATTTTACTATAGTATATAAAAACCAGAGATGTAATTTAGGAAATATAATTCAAAACCATGTGAGCAGAATAAGAAGAAAGTCATTATGAGGGGGCTGGTAATGACTTTTGTCATCCTTGTTTGATAGCACCACCAATTATGTATATGCTGAACCTGTAGATTCAGTAGCAAGCCTGTTTCAGGGTTATGACTACTCTTCTAGAAATAATTACATCTCTTCTTCTGTCTCGCCAGTAGATGTGTAAGATAGTAATTTAATTATAGTAAATAACATGTCCTTGATGTGTCTTACGTACTTGTGTGCCCAGGATGTTATGTATTGGCATGCATATAAAATAAATTTTGAAAAAAGGTTAATAAGTATAAAAAATAATATAGCCCAAGTTACTCAAAGCAATGTAGTGCAAAACTTTAAATGTGCTCAAGATATTACTTAGGTCACAACACATATAAAAATGAAATTGACACCTGAATATTTGGCAAATTCCAATGCATCAAGTTAATTACACATAGCAAACACTTTTTTGGTGGAGGGGGTAGGGCAGGATGTAGCATTACAGTCCTGAATGACAATATGCACAACCAGGGTGACTCTGCATATATTGACATATGTGGTGGTCTCTTAAGTATGAGTGGATACTTCATCCTGAATTTTTAAAATAGCAATCAGATTATAATAAATGAGCATTAGCATAAAATTAGCATTTTATGAGGAAGCAAGTCCTCTCCCAAAATCCAAAATGTATTTATTTATTGTATTAATTTATGCTTTGTTGACTGGGTGGCTCCTACTATGCCAGGGATCTCTCATCATGCAATCATAGGTTGATAAGTCAATACTAGACTATTGATGTACTGGAATATTAGTGGTCTAGCCACAATACCTCAAATTATAGGTACCAATTGGCATGACATTTTATATCTATTTTCAACCCCTTTCATTGAGTGATGGAGAGGCCAGATCCAGGGCATATTTATGATTGCCAATGCATTCATCCAGGTTATGACCATCCATTCATCAGGGAGCAACTTTGGTTTATAGCAAAACAAAGTCTATGCTGTAAATGTGTGTTTCTTTGTGATATATGTCTATCTCACCATCAGGTCCTATTTATGTTTTGGGGAAGTTAATATTTCTTGTGCAGGTGTTAAAGATGTTATTAATTTTGGAGCTCTGCATAAGGTTGCAAAGGACTGCATCCTTTAAGACTCTATAATTTAGATAGACATCACCTCTCATGAGTCTGGAGTAAACAGAAAAGTGAGAAAGAAAGTGCTTTAACATGTTCTGCTTAGCTCAAGAAAGACAAACTATTGATTATCTTAGTAAGTAACACTGTGGACTCTCAATCTGGGTCATATGATTAGACAGTACATACCAAAGAGGCCTTAGTACTCTCTGGAAGAAA
Source organism: Protopterus annectens (assembly GCF_019279795.1). NCBI lineage: Eukaryota > Metazoa > Chordata > Ceratodontiformes > Protopteridae > Protopterus > Protopterus annectens. The sequence continues at coordinate 984,236,174 of NC_056729.1, forward strand.
TATCCCTGCTGATTAGTCTGGCAAGGTAAAAGGATTTTCTGACAACAGTAAATAAATAGTGATCAGAGGATCATTTGCTGTAAGTGAATGTGCTCAGGTTTCTAATGGCTGAGCCAGCTTTTAAATGGGTATCACCTCTGTGATTGGTGCATGCATGGCTGTCCAGTTTTGCCAAAGGACACAATGCTGCATTTCTTGTCATTTTTTTTTTTTTTTTTTGCTGTGGTCCATGTAGCATTTATTCAAGTGTGTTAATCCCTCCTGAAGAATTGGAAGTCAGGTGTGGCATTAATGACTGCTCCACGTTTGCAGTCATCTGCAAAACTGGTCAATCAGAGGCCCCTTTTTAGCATTGACATCAGAGATGTAAATACTAAACAGAAGGGCTCCTAGGACTGCTGTCTGGGAGATAGAACTGGTAACTGCTATTTTCAAAGTCACTTTGCTTCCCATATTAGTAGGTTGTTTTATGTCACTTCACCAGTTTGTTATCCAGTGGGTAACATATGGATTTACATTTGGTTTGAATCAGTTGCTGGTAATGCCAGAATGTGGGATGGTAACAAAGGCCTTAGCCAGGTCCTGGTTGGCTTGGTGCCAGGGCTTCTAGACTGCCTATGCTCTTGTTAAAAAGTTTTATAATGCTTTGTAGATAAGGTTGGTGAGGATTATAGGTGTGTCGTTGCCTGGATCAATAGTGGATATCCCTTGTGGAGTGGGATGGCTACAGCAATTCTCCATTGTTCTGGCATGAATCCAGTGGAGAAGCTAAGGTCAAATAGACATAGTAGCAAGTCTACCAGTCATCATCTAGTGTTGCCAAGAAAGCATCTTGGCACATTATCAGGATTGTTAGAAAGAGCATTCAGGACATGCTCAGAAGTGATCAGATGGGGTGGTGTGGGTGTGCAGATAATTTGAGGAATGTTACAGAGATATAATGGAGTAAAGTCAGAGCTGAATTTGTCCACTAATGTATTGGCTTTGTCTTCAGGGGGCAAGTAAGTGTTGTTGTTATACATTTGCTCTGAGCAGTAATGTGCATTACTTCTGAGGTTTCTGACATAGCTGAAGAGGTCTTTGTGGTTGTCCTTTGGAGCAGAAACAATTCTCAATTTGTACTTACTCCTGGAAGACTTGAGTGTCAGTGCAGGCCAGAAGTGTTATTCATACTGACTACAGTAAATTTGTCAAGGCACTGGGGAATTTCTCCTGTTGTGGGATCTTACACACCTTTTCTATCCATATGAGCTACTACCAGCTCCAGCAGATAGGACAGCAGTTGAACATGTCTTCCATAGTATGTGTAGCACAACATAACCCTTCACTTTTCCTAATCACCTCAGTAGTCAGGATTACACTGAGAAATCTCAAATGCTTATTCGATACTGAAAAGTGCATGTCTTTTTTGTTTTTCTTCTTATGAAGTTTGGAATTCACATTTCTGAATCACTATGCTTGTGTTTCAGAAAATAAGAAAGGGACCCACTAGAAGGGCAATATGAAAATTACCTTGTTTTGCATAAGAAAATCTCCACCACACGTGCCATAACTTGTTGTGAGTGAAAGGTTAGTTTGTTTTGGCTTTCTTGTATTTTGTGTTGCTTTATTTCTTCTTTTGTTTTGCATATTGTAATTCATTTTCTTTACACTGTTTTACTTGTAGTCTGCTTTTAACTGCATATTTAAACTAGGAAAGAGACCACAGCTGTGTCTGTTGTAAGCAAGGGTATAGCCAGTTAATTCCATTTTGTACTCACAAATACTTATTGCTACCCCCCCCCATATACCTGGCTTTTAAAAAGTGGTCATATCAGTTGAGCTGTTACCCCACCCCAAACGTAATATGTGTAACATTTTCAGCTGCTCAGTCAAAAACTATTAGAGGTATTGTTGAGATTTGCAATCCTCTCTGTAGGCAAGCTATATACACATTTTAGAAGCATTCATCTAGATGGTTACAGACATCATAGACAATACATAAAGGCGGCAATTCATTAGAACTATCAAACTATCATCCACTTGCCATATTATCACCCCTCCAGCCATGGCCAAACTGGTACAAAAACACTTCCAACTAGAAAATTAAACCACAAAACCAAATCCAAAGTAAATGGACAAAATACTAGTGTGACCAGCAAGGACAGGAATCGGACTTCAAATTAGCACTTTTGTTCTTTTTTATAATAATTTTAGAATTTTCTCAGAAATGATGAAAACTTTAAACACATCACCACTTGTTTAAATACAAAAGCAAAATGATCATATGACAATACTAACCAATAGCAATGAAAACAATAAAAGATGCAACTGGATGAATACTGAATATTAAATGATAAATATTAAATGTTATTTGTACACGTAAATTAAAATGAAAGTGAAAACATTAAAATAAAACTTTAAATGTATTGTAACCCATATAAGACACATATACACAGACAGTAAATTGTTATTATAATCTTTGCATCTGCAAAAGCATTTTATATTAATTATCTAATTCAGACCAGGTAACTGATCAGCTACTAAGAAAATCTGCCCTAAACTTTCACGGCACTCTAATAAAGTTTTGTAGTCACCACAAAAAATATCTGAATCAACTTTGGCAAGCACAAATAATGAAAGTTTCTTAAAATTGTTACACCTAACTGCATGTCTAGCCAGGGTATTTGACAAATCCCTCTTTTTTACAGCCAAAATATGTTCATAAATTCTTTTGTTCAATGTTCTAATCGTCTTAACAACATAAAAGCTGTTGCAAAAATTGCAGAGTATAGAATAAACATTAGTGGTGTTACAATTGAACTGATCTTTTGCCCAAATTGTTTTGTTTACATGTTTAAATTCCACTGAAGTGGAATTGATAATAAATATTCACTGCCTACAATATCCACAGGAGAAAGTACCAAATGTAATGAAACCATCTCATGAGGAAAAACTTCTTCTTTCAAGAATTGTTTTGATGTTAACAGTTTTTTTATAAGTGAAAAGTAGTTTTTTCAATATAATATTCATCAAATCAGGATTCCCCATCAATACTTTCCATCACTGATTCCCACTTTAGAAGTATTCAGTGTCCTTTGTGAGAACCAGTTTAGTAATATAGGTTTGCCTCCACAAAAAGTTTCCAATCTTCCTTTGTTGAAGGAGATGACTGCTCTACACAATTTGGCTTCCAATGGTGATTTATATGTTATGAAAGCTGATAAGGGAGGTACAATAGTAGTCATGAAGTCAACTGACTACAGTAGAGCAATTTCTTTACTGTTAAATGATGGAAAGTGTTATAGAAAAGTTACATTCGAATAAATCAACAGATGCTTTTTGAAAGTTGATACTATTTATATGATTTGTTTAATCAAGGAGATTCAGTTACTTCACCTATAGATGTTTACAGGTGGAGTATCCTAGGTTGGCTGTGCTCTTCGGAATTCCAAAAGTACACAAGGGTCGAGTTAGCCCCCCCCCCCTTAGGCCTATAGTGTCAGCTGCTTTTTCCAAGACAGAACCTATTTCCATATGGTTGGATGAGATCCTGAACCCAGTTGTTCAGAGTTTGAGGTTCTAGCTACATGACTCTTGGCATTTATTGGAATTGTCGGGTTGTGTTAAAGTTCCAGATTTACCTTTTGTTTTTGCATCTCTTGATGTGACCTCTCTCTATACCAGTATTGATCAGGACATTGGATTAGAATATCTAAGTGGTTACATCACATTTGACAATGATAAGATCAACACAATTTGTGTTTTTATGGAAGTAGTACTTTACAACAATTTTTTCAGGTTTGAAATTTTTTTGTTTCAACAGATTTCAGGAATAGCCATGGGGTCTAGAGTAGCTCCTGCATTTTTCAATTTGGTTATGGTTATGTGGGAGCTTAGATATCTTATTCAGCATCCTTTGGCTGATAATGTATTGTTTTACAGATGATACATAAATTATTTTTTGAAAGTGTGACTACACTACTTTTTTATCTTTTGTCAATGATTTAAATGACACTGCTGTTTTTATTTAAGTTCACCATTGGAGGTTTTGGAGATTGCATAGGTTTACTGAATATTCACTTGGCTTTTGATTCAATCCAGGGTGTTTTATCAAGTTGAATTTTTTGGAAATCAACCTTTGTAAATCTGTATTTTTTACACAAAAATAGCTTACACCCAGAACACATGAAGAGAGAGGTGGACAAAGGCCAGTTTATACGGATGAGTTGGTTAACAAGTTGTCACTCTGTTTTCATGTTTGAAATGTCTAAGCTTAGTAATTTCTTTATTCAGAAAGGGTACAATTCAGGTTGGCTTGCTAGAATTGTTAATGAAATTGTTGCCTTACGGGACAGCACAGCATGCCCCATTTTGGCAGTACAGGGGAAAAATGATACCATTGCCAGGGTGTCTTCACCAATGATGAACAGGGGTTCTGACCATTATAGGTTGGCTTTCCCCGAAAGCGCTGGACATCTCAGAATCTTTCTCAGAACCAAGCTTGCTTCCAATGTTTTACAGATGGTAATGGCAAGTCTAAATTTAGAACTAAAGTCAATAACCCCAGAGTTTTACAGTTCAATTTTAATTTTAAATTTAAATTTAATTTTAAATTTAATTTTAATTTTTATTTTTTTATTTTTTGGTTACATTTAAATTTAAGTTTTAGTACAGTTTTTTCAAACATAGGTATAATCGTGACAAAGCAAAAGGCTCCAACACATTGCTAGAGGTTAGGAATGGCACATATGAACAAGTAGCTGGTTAATAAAAAGGAACTAAATAAGAGGAATGAGATGCTTCCAACCAGGTCCGTCTTCACCTTGTAGGCCTACTAGGGCCACACCCCCAACTAGTCACTTCTCATTGGACATCTCTCAACCACGCCCCCTCCACAGTAGCATAAAAGCAGCACAGCAACAACTCTCAGGTCATTCTGACCAGCGCTTGGGGAGTGCACAAATAGTCCTTTTTAGGACTCACACATAGCAAAAGAACTGAAGATCTGTTCAAGAAGAAGGACAACTGAGATCAACACCACCGCGGAACACCGAAGGACACAACAGCAGCTCTTCCCAAGAGCCCATTGTGTCCATACACAAAACAGCTCTTTTCAGAGCTCACGTGGATCTGCACCTTACACCAAACAGTTCTTCTCAGAGCTCACAGTACACCAAACAGCTCTTTTCAGAGCTCACAGAGATCTGCAAAAGCTCTGGTAAGAGCAACCGGAGACACATTGAAGAATAAAACAAAAAAGTTCTTATTAGAGCTACCACTAACACCCGAACGGGCATTCAAAACACAAATCAGCCCTTCTCAGAGCTCACAGAAATCTGTATCAGCTTTGGTAAGACCAGGTGGAAGCACAGACACAGCTTCGGTGAACCAAACAAAACAGTTCTTTTTAGAACTACCGCATCTGCCCGAAAGGGCATTCTAAACACAAAACAGCTCTTCTCAGAGCTCATTGAGATCTGTAACAGCTCTATATAGAGCTCCAGCTGCCCACAGGGCTAAAACAGCTCTTTTTAGAGCTAGCTCCACCACCGACTACACGTGGAAATCTGTTCACCATTTAGGATCAAGAGTGAAAGGCTTTGTAAAATTGGTTATTCCTTCCCTCCGGGCAGGCATCACTCAGGATCGAAAACCCAAGAGGTCCACACCTATTTTTCTGGTTTTATTACATCTCTAATGAGATGGGGTTGATTAGATATATTCTTTTAGATAATTGGAAAGTACTGACGGGGAATCCTGATTTGGTAAAGATTATACGTGTAAAACCACATTTCACTTTTAACTGTTAACATCAAAAAAATTTTGAAAGAGGGACACGTTTTTCCTCACGGAATGGTTCCACTACATTTGATACTTTTTTCTGTGGCCATTATAGGCAGTCCAGATTTATTATCAAATCCACTCCGGTGGAATTTAAACATGTTAACAAGAGCATTTGGGCAAAAGATCAGTTAACTTGTAACACCACTAATATTGTTTTTTCTGCATTCTGCAATTCCTGGACAGCTTTTACATTGGTAAGCTCATTAGAACATTGAACAAAAGAATTTATGAACACATTTTGGCTGTAAAAAAGAGGGATTTGTCAAATGCCCTGGCTAGACATGCAGTTGGGTGTAACAATTTTAAGAAATTTTCATTCTTTGTGCTTGACAAAGTTGATTCAGATATTTTTTGTGGTGACTGCAAAACTTTATTAGAGTGCTATGAAAGTTTAGGGCAGATTTTCTTAGTAGATGATCAATCACCTGGTCTCAATTAGACAATTAATATAAAATGCTTTGTTGCAGATGCAGAGATTATAGTGACAATTTACTGTTTGTGTATGTGTTTTGTATGGGTTACAATACATTTAAAGTTTTATTTTAATGTTTTACATTCATTTACATTTAATTAAGTGTACAGATAATTAATATTTCTCATTTAATATTCAGTATTCATTCAGTTATGTTTTTATTGTTTTCATTGCTATTGGTTAGTATTGTCATATAATCATTTTGCTTTTGTATTTAAACAAGTGGTGATGATTTTAAAGTTTTCACCATTTCTGAGGAAGTTCTGAAATTATTATTAAAAAGAATGAAAGCGTTAAGTTGAAGTCTGGTTCCTTTCCTTGGTGGTCACACTAGTATTTCATCCATTTACTTTATATTATCACCCCTGTCAAAAATCCTTGAGAGATGTATACATTCTCAAATACTAAACTATTTGCTAAATAATAAACTGTTGGTTGAAACACATGGATTCTGCCCCAACCACAGTACCACCACTGCCATCATCAGCTTTACCAAAATCATAAATCAACAGTGAAACAAGGTTAACCTTGTCTCTGGCATCTTTTTGGATCTCTCTAAAGCTTTTGACACAGTCTCTCATTCCAAACTACTAACCATGCTCTCTGGACTCAGACTGCATGAATCCACAATATCATGGTTCAAAGGTTATCTCTCTAACCATCAAATAGCTGTAAAATGGGAAAACTCCCGATCTCCCCTTTTCCCTATAAATTTAGGTATTCCATAGGGATCCATCCTAGGACCCCTTCTCTTCACTATATTCGCCAACAACCTCCACGAAGCCACCCTCCATGCTAAACTGGTCCAATATGCTGATGATTCGACCAAAATCTGCTCTGCCCCCTCACTCCAACTACTACAACAAACCACCCAAGAGTCTTTTACAGCTACTGAAAACAGGCTATTTAACACACAACTGATACTCAGCTCCAAAAAAAACAAGTTAATGCTATTCCATCCCTCTAAGACTACTGATCATATTCTACTTTTTAAAATAATGTCATCTAACAATACCACTATCACACCAGTTACACAAGCTAAACTACTAGGAGTAATCATAGATCACAGTCTGAAATTAGAGAAACATGATGTTCAAACCATCACAAAAGTTCACAAAAAACTTGGTACCCTCTATAGATGCAGAAATTACCTAACCCCCAATAGTAAAGCCACCATCGGAAGAACCAACCTACTCTTCACACTACTCTATGGCTCCCCAGTTCTAACCAATTTAAACAAATGTGAACTAAACAAACTATCTGCTACAACAAAAGATTTGCCACTGACTCTCCCTACAGAACCCACTATTGCAAATCCCTCAGTCAACTATCCTGGCTAGAATTACCAAACCTACCAGCCTTTAATCAACTCACAACAACCTACAAAATCCTCTATTATCCCAAAAAGTCCTCAGCCCTTCAAGGTCTACTAAAGCCCTATTCCAGCAATTGTCCACTAAGAAGCACCAGCAAAGTGATGGTTGAAATCTATATGAGTAAATATAATTCTGGGGACTCTCTCTCTCTACTCTAATTCTGCGGCAAAAACATAGAATACACTTCCTCTACATATCTGAACATTGGATAACACAGATAACTTTAATAACCTTCTTAATTCCTACTTATCCAACTCATGGATATGCTCATTCACTAGCCGTGGGTAAAAACCTACCGTTATCCATCTCAAATCTACCTCATCTTTTTTACTGTAGATATAATTTGTATAGTTACTACTGTATGGTGCATATGTTATTATTCACTGGAAATCCTATTCTGCCTGTATAACTGTGTACAACTATTATAGCATAATCTAAATGTTACTGTATAACTGGGTACAATTTTTCTGTGTGTTGCAAACGTTACTGTTTTTTAAAAATTTGTATTACTGTTTGGAGCTTTCCTCCCCCGTTCTCAGCTAAAAATTGACAAGTCGAACTTTCGCAGTAAACAAATGTAAAATAAATAAATAAATAAATAAATAAATATGGCTTGATAAATCCCCAATGGTTCCAACAGGTTCAGAAAAATATTGTACTATATAGAGTACAAGGAGTATGCCTGGCTACAACCTTCCTTGTGAGTCACATAGAAATTAAGTTTTTCGCCAGCGTATCACTGTGGTTCTGTTGTGTTTTTAATCTGAATTGTCTTTCTAATTACTTGCCCCTTATGTTAATGTGGCCACATATTGCTTTCCCTCTCTCCTTTCATTGGCTGTTGTGAGAAAGCACAGAATTATCATTTTGTGAAATCACTCTTCTTCAACTATTTAAATTTATTGGATATCCCACTGCATTCTATCAAACTAGAATGCAAACTGCCCACCCCTTTCAATATATCTTGCTCTTTTAAAATTAGTGGCTCTCCATTTAGATAGCTAAAGCTTAAGTTACCATCTCTTTCACTGTGCTTAGTGCACACTGCAGTTCTTATGGTATTAATCCATTTTTCCATCTGACTTTTAAAATCTGCAACATCTACTCCAAGACTGCCAATTACTAATGAGCCCATATAATGCCTCTTAGTAGCCATCTTGGGATTAATGCTTCTGCTTTACTCCTAGTGAGATAAGGAGCATAGGACCATTATTTCTGGGGGACTGCTGAACACTGGAAAGTGTAATAACTGTCAGTTTAGAATGTGTGCTTATATTTTGCTCCTCTTGTGAGAAGGAGCAGAGTACATAGATTTGTGACTCTTTCTGGTTGAGAAGTGTGTGCCTGTGCTTGACCTTCCTTGTTAGTCTGGTTGCTATTCAAGCCATCTAAAAGGAAAATGCTGCAACAAGCCTACAGACCCTTGAATCATCTGGGGCAAGACTGTGGATCATCAAACAGTCTGTAGTGTGCTTCTCATCTTGGGATTGTTACTACTGTTTTGCTTCTGATGAGAGAAAAGCAAATGACCATTGTATCCCAGCAGAGTGAAGCTATGGCCATATAAGTGACTGTCCTCTTTTCATTATTCTTTACAATGTAGTGCTGGCTTTTCAGTAAGTACTTTTTGATTTTCTTCTAACTTTAGAATATCTGCCTAAATACTTCATCCATATGTGATAACATGGGCAAGTGCTAGCATAGACAGCTGGAGTTTTGTAAAGAATATGTCTTTTGAATATCAAACCAATTTATACAAGATCCTTATGCTACAAATGTATTACAACTGTATGTCATTTGTATAGCAAATTGATTTTTACAGATACTTGCACTGAAAATGAATTTGTGAGGTTTGTTTGTGTTAAAATGTATCAACAGTGCAAAATAAAATGAAAAGGAATGCACATATATTACTGTAACTGAATTAAATGTGCATGTTATAATAGAGGATACTGTGGCAGCAATGGTTAACCAACTAGCTTCTTTTAAGAAAAATAAGGGGAAATGTAAATGAGCTGTTAAACCATTAAAATTTCACACCACAGTGCTGCATAGGACCAGAGATGCTAGGTCTCAGAAAAAGACTTTGTTCATTAGCTCACTAAAAAGAGGAGAAGCCCCAGGCACTGCCATAAACATTTAGATGTGTATGGTAGCTGTCTCTGCTAAATTCCAGTCTTAGCTTCAAAGGGCAATACTGTGAGAGCCTAGAGTCAGGTGACCAAATGAGGTCATTCTGCCAGCCCTCTTGGAAATTGTATTTTAGATACTACAAAGAGAAATTTCAGAGTACTGAGTATTTTATTTTGGGGGACCTGACTAGAAAGACCCTCACCCACAGCATCTTGCCTTGCGGTAGTAAGTAACTTAACTAGGGAGCAGTAAGTCATTTAGATTCAGTCAGGAATATAGTGAAGCTTAGTTTAGATATTGTTTTTATTTCTTTGCTTGAGTCTGTCCATCAATGTTCTTTTCAATATTTCCTGTGATCTGAACTCTGTGGTTTACTGTGACTATATATGCAATATTTTCATGTTCATTTATTTATTATTAAATATATTTAAAACTTTTATTGTGGCTGTTCCTTGTAGAATGTGTCTACCTTTGAGAATACTTATATTTATTTGGTGACTCCGTGTGGGCCACTGCAGAAGGCCTTGCTGTCTTGGTTAACTACTATCATTTATATTAGTATTAATATTGCACCGTATAATTGGTTACCCTTTGTAAGAACCTTATAGTTACTGACTGGTGGCAGTGAATCTACCTTTTAGTCTGGGCAAAACTGGTAGAATGGGTAATCTGTGCCAGCCTTTCCCAGGTGTGTGTGTGTGTGTGTGTGTGTGTGTGTGTGTGTGTGTGTGTGTGTGTGTGTAAGGCTCAGAATGGGGATGTTACATATCTGTGGCCATCACATTATTAGTTGGCAGTGAAGGGATTATCGCATGCTCACATATTGGTAGCAGTGGTGGGCATCACACCATACATTATCAGTGTTTGCTTATTAGTTTCCCCTCAAATGTTTGGCAGTGCCCTAAATAGCCACAGGCACCTTGAGTTGTCATTTTCTGTAAAAGCACCATTGAAGTTTCACCAATACTTAGTTGTACACAGGACAACTATTTTGCAGTGACAAGCACTGCCCTCAGAGTTGCAAATGAGATACTTCTGACATTACTTTATATTTTCACTCCAACTGTCAAATCAATAAAAAAGGGCTTGTTGTCATGGATATGAACATTCCCACTATCTCTGTTACCAGCTTGGTTGATATGGGCATCCTGAGACAATGTAGAAATCGCCTCATGTTTACTGATAACCAGTTAATTCTCAAACAAACTAATATGGTATGTGAGCGATGTATTTACACAATGTCACTGGAGGCGAAGTTGTCACATAAAAGTACTCTTAATGTCTATAAGGTTGTCAGTAGTACACACGCTGCATCCATCACAAACAGTTCAAAGCAGACACATAGACCCACATATGCTGATGCACTTAAATGTAGCCTTCCTAAACCTCAAAGACCTCCTAGATGAAGTATACATAACAAACTCCCACAGCAACCCTGGATGCACTCTTTCAAAACAACACTCACATCAACACATGCAGCCACATCTCATGCAGCCTCTAATTCTAAGCCCATAAGGCAAGCCTCAATAGAATTCAACATTCTAGTCATTGGAGACTCCATTTGTGAGACACACTGATGTCCTCACATGGCTCAGTAAGGAGAAAGTCGCAGTCAGTTGCTTATCAGGTACCAGGATATGCCACATTATGTATGCAGTCAAGTCATTGAACCACATGTACCAGTATGACTCTATCATAGTCCATGTGGATGTAAATGACATACCTCCCTAGACTATATGAAGAGAGACATCATGGACCTCTCAGAATATGTATCCGAGGCTGGTATGATCCTAGCATTTAGCATCATTTTACCTCATCCAAAGATAATGCCACAATATGAACAAAATGTGATTGACTTTAATAATCGGCTTAGTTTCTGGTGTCATTCTACAGGGGTGCAATATTTGTCAACATGGAAGGAAATGATCAATAGACCACACTCCTTAGCCAGGGATGGTCTGCACCTCTCCCTTCTAGGCTTCTAATTATTAGCTAAAACATTGTCCTCCTGCCATAGTGCCTTTTTTTAGGCAATGCCAAACTGAAAGTACTTCCAATATAGCAAATCAAACCGAGAAAATCTAAAGATGTTCCTGCTTAATGCTAGGAGTCTGAACAAAAAGCTATACGCCCTAGAAGCTCTCTTCACCCTAGAGATTGCTGATGTCTGTGCGGTCACTAAGACATGGTTTAAAGTCAAGGAGAGCACACAAGAGTGCAAGGTTATAATGCCTTCCACACATTTAGACCAGGTACTTACACAGACAGGGACTAAAGGTGGAGGTGTCTTGATTTACATCAAAAATAAATATTCCTCAAGGCTGGTCAAACAGCACAATGCACTTCAGTTTTTCCACATTCCAATCACCATAGAAAAAAAATCCAGTACCACTTCCTTGCAAGCTATAGGTCCCCCTCTATAACTCAGGAAACCCATAACATGTCTTTAAACTTATTGGAAACACCCACCTTGCAATCCAATATGGTATTCATGAGCTACATTGGTTACCCCACTATTAACTAAGAATCCTATACGACATGAAATGTACAGGCACAGAGTCTCCTGGATTTTTGTAAACACAAACTCCCTGGACCAGACTTTCAATACACCAACAAAGGGTGCAACCATACTGGATATGATCCTCCCTAATATGAGACAGTGCTGCAAATCACTTAGTGTACTGTCTTTTGTGGTAAGGTCAACCCACAAAATGGTCTCCTTTGAAGTAAAAATAAAACCTGGAAACCCAGCTAACTGTGTAATATTCAGGAACTACTCTAAGGCTAACTTCTTACTATTAAGTGATAACCTGGCAATATTTCAAGCCTCCTTAAACCCTTAAAACACTGCTGCCTATGCAGTAGAGAACTATCACAAATTACAAGCCACCCTGATGCAATCACAACATCAATAAGCTGTATAACAGATGGAAGAAAATCATGGCAAAAATTAGGAGGTGCAACACCAAGCAGAATAAAAACACTCTCATAAAAGTAAACAAACAACTTGTAGTTCAAATAAAGCCTACCAAAGCCAAATTTCAGGTAAATGTAACTTACCAGGCCAAGAACAACCACAAGGCATTCTTTAGTTATGTCTGCAACCTCAAAGGCAATACACAATTGTGTGCAGATCTCATTGTAGATGGTGCCACCTATAATGAGCCAGATGATATAGCAAACCTAATGTCTGAAAAATTCATCTCCAGTTTTAGCCATCTCTCCCCATCAGACTTCTCTCAGATAATACCATTACACTTAACTCCCTCTGCTATCACTAGGGAACAGGTCTTTAATGCTCTCTCTAAGGCCAAGAAACTGCATCAGAGGGCCTAGACAATATCCCAGGATGTCTTCTAAATAGCATGAAACATGACCCATCAGGGCCTCCGGAATAGCTATTTAACTGTAGCCTCCAAACAGGCTTCATGCCTCATGAATGGAGAACAGCAACACTCATCCCTCAGCACAAAGGTGGGCCATCTACAGACCCCAGAAACTACAGACTAACACGTCTCACTATTTTTATGTGCAAAGCCATGGGAAGAATTATCATAGAATTGATCAATAATGACATAAGAAATCTCCAGACACTGGACCCATCCCAGTTTAGTTTCACTAAGGGCAGGTCATGCCTACTCAACCTGGTGGACATCTTTGAGAAGTTCACCTAAGCAATGGATGAGAACAAAAATGCCCACACTGCCTGCCTTGACCTGGCCAAGGCATTTGACACAGTTCCCACTCAGGCATTGTTGAAAAACTTAAGAGGTTAGGCACAGACCCTTATATAACCTGGTGGATAGCCAACTGGCTCACTGACAGGACCAAGGAAGTTAGAAATGGAGAGTCCACCTCTACAAAGAGGAAAGTCACAAGCAGAGTCCCTCAGGGATTAGTCCTGTGACAACTCCTTTTTGGCATTTACTTCTCTGATGTCAAGGCCAACATCAATCACCTCTGGCTGACTAAATTTGCAGACGATTGCAAATTAAGAAATGACATTGAATCATTGATACAATGTTCTCCAGTTAGGGTGATATAGACAAATAACTGATGCCAGAGCCATGGACTAAAATTAAATGCCAAGATATGTATAATAGCATCCTTCAGGAAATCATCCACCCATGATAACTATCATATTGACAACACATCCCTAAGAGTTGACTCAGTAGTCAGGGACTTGGGGCTGCACATAGACAGTAATCTAGTGATTGACCATCATGTATCTACAGTAGTGAGGAAATCATTCTATGTTGTGCAAGTTATAAACAAAAGTATGGCATCTAGATCCAAGTAAGTCAGTGTTCCACTGTATTTGGCATTCATCAGACCTATCATTGAGTACAATGCCCCCTTTGGTATGTACTTAACCAGGCATATCCAACAAATGGAACAGCCACAGAGGTTCCTCATTAAAAGAATACAGGGATAAGTAACATGCCCTATGCAGATCGCCTCAAGGCACTCTCCCTGGATTCCATCTACATGCTTTTCAGGGGAAGCAAAATACTTACCCCCTACTCCAACCTCACTTGCCTCAGATCATCTAAAAGCCTCCAAGTGCAAACCATTAAATCTAACAACTCGGGAGGTGACGCTCTCTATGCCAATTCCATTGGAAAACTCTGGAACTCCCTCCCAAACAAACTAAGACTCTTGACCTCTCTAAATCAATTCAAAAATCACCTCAAAGAATTCCTTAAGTCCCACTGGCTATGCCCCTGTACTAAACCAGACTAACACCAAATGTCCAACACCTCCTAGCCTCTTCCCATCCTAAAATCATCCTCTTTCCCAGAAGGAAGCACACTGTAACCTTCTTAGATTAACTACAAAAGCCTCCACCTGTTTCTTAATGGAATTAAAGCTAGTTTGTTTTTATGTCTTTATGTGAATAATATTTACGCTTGCTTTCACCTGTAGTCAACAGAATGTATAGCCAATTGTTTATATGTCTTTATGTGTATAATACTTACTTTTGCTTGTATATGATATGCACCTTCTTTTTTCTGACTATACTATGTATAATATCTACTTTTGCTTGTATATGATATGTACCTTCTTTTCTTCTGGAGCTTTTCTCCCTGGGCCTCTACTGAAAAAGGACATGTATCCAGCTAGACTAGCCTGGTCAACAAATGTAAAATAAAATAAAAAATAAATAATAAAAATCTATGCCTGGCATGCAAGGCATTGTTAGACCCCACTCTGATAGAGCTCTTGCATATCCACAAAACAAACACCAGAATTACCCATTCTAAAGAATTAAACCTTGCCTGTGATATAAATAGGACCTGTTGTAAATACAGGTATGTATCCCAGAGACTATCCCTTCTCTGGAACAGGCTCCCCATCCATGTGAAGCGGAGTTCCTCCCTAACCCAATTCAACTGTAACTTAGATAATTGGATGGGGAACAGGAAATTCATCCATGGTTTGGTACCTATGTCTCTAATGGACACAGGCAGCCTGTAAATGGTTCATCTCCCAGTCTTGTTCTTGTATATATTTCTCCTCCCCAGCCCCTGCTTACACTTATCAAGAGTAACAGAACTGGTTTAAAAAGGCCCTTGTGGTAAATAGCCTAGTAGACACCTATGAACCTAAGATAGTACTGGTCATGTTTCATGTGAAAAGGAGATGATGACATTGATTATATATACTAGCAAGAGTTACATCTGTGACCCTAAATAGATTTTTGAAAACAGACAAAGTGGTACATTGCAGAATCATGTCCTAGTGCTGAATTGTTTGTGGGCAGCATGCATGTATCCATTTAAATCAGTGGCTGATTATTTTGTTTATTCATCTCACTACATAAGTGCACAGATCCACTGTTATTTGTCCATTTAGTAAATGGGTAGGTATAGGGCAGCTGTGGTGGTGCAGCGGTTAGTGTTGCTGCATCACAGCAAGAGGTTCTCTGGTTCAATCCTCAGCTGGGATGCCTTCTGTGCAGAGTCTGCATGTCCTCCTTGTGGTCATGTCAGTTTCCTCTGGGTGCTCTGGTTTCCTTCAGCAGACATGCTGTAGGTGGATTGGACACTATAAATTGGCCCTCGGCATGAGTGCATGCATGTGTGTGCCTTCTATGGAAGGTTGGGTGCCTGGCTAGCAAATCAACACTGTAAAACTCCACTGCCAATCATGAGTAGACAGGTGATCTGCTGTGGCAACCCCTAACCAGGAAAAAGCCAGAAAAAGCAAATGGGTAGGTATACCTTCCAATATTATGTATTCTTTTTGTAACTAGATAAGTACATTGATCCAACAATATTTATTGCTTAGGTAACTAAATAAGTACACTGACCCATTATGATTTTTTTTTTCTTTTGTGAGTGGATAATTGCATTGATCTGTTATAACCCCATTGATATGAGTTGGTGTGATATTTACAGATAGTGGGAAAAATGTGGCTAGGACACTGTGGACACTCCCCCAGCTCTTGCTACTAATTTCACCACTGAGTTTGTCTAGGCAAAGATAATGTAACAATAAAAAGAACATGAAGGGATGCCATAACCAGCTAAACTATGGCTAGATATTACATCAGTGCTGATACTTGTAGGGAGCACTTGGTGAATTCAGTTGAAATACTGGCAAGAAGTTTTTTAACTGCAGTTTATTGGCAATAGGACATATATGGATGCATAGCTTCATGGATATGTTATTCTTTTGAAGAATCCAGGTCAAGTGAGGATTGATCAAAATGATACTGAACACCAGAATTCTGAAAATGAGCAGTAGAGGACATGAAATGCCTATATATATATATATATATATATATATATATATATATATATATATATATATATATAGGTTGCTTTGGTTGACTTACTTGGGCTTGGATACATATGTGTATGGACATGATCACCTTCAGGCACATCACAAAGGATGAACACTGGAAGTGAAGCAAAAACATTCTTCACAGTTTGCAAATGGGGAAAGTCAGTTATGTACAGATGTAAACCTAATAGTAAAATGAGTGGAAAGGACTAAAGCAACTAGTCAGCAAAGACAAAATATTTCCTTAAGTGTTTTAATCAGGTCATGGAATAAAAGAGAGAATGAGTCTATGCCACTGTTTTATAAATGGGGCAATTAACAATTCCTTCTCTTATTTTGTGGAACAGGTGTTGTAGAAGATCTGGGGGGATACAGTATCATGGATTTTTTTAACATTTCTACACAAGCAAAATGTGCTATAAATCAGATCACATATAGTCTTATTGTATCCACAGCTGTAATAGTGCACCAGGGCAGAAGCAGTATGCACCACATGAACACAGAGTATAAACACTATATTCACCAAAGTAGCCCTCTCTGCTATGAGTGGTGCAGCTTGTACAATGTAAAACCTTATCCAGTGACCATATGTCTGTATGTATGCAACTGACAGGTAATCCACTGACCAGGGAATGGAGTAGTGTTGCACCACTGGATGGTTATCCTTACTGAATTACAACAAAGGAAAAATGGCTGTAGGCTGTTATCAACAGTATGATAAAAAATAGGGAATTGCACACAGACACAAGACCTCTGACTCTTATGTACAAGATGTACTTTGTAGGGGGTCTATATCACATAACCGAAGTTCCATAACTCCAAACACCTAATGGTCGAACCATTATGTTCGAAGTTACAGAAATTCGACTATGTAAAAAAAATAAAATAAAAAACAACGGACAACAAAATAAATTGTTGTAAGCAGTGGGGCAAGCCCCACTGTGCCCCCACACCCCCTGCTACTTAAATATACCAACTCCAAGATCACACCACATTCAAGTGAATGGAAACCTCCGCTTATGGAGATTTCCATTCAAACGCTCAAACTTTTACAAATTCTAACTTATGGTATCAACCATATCTGGTTCAAACTTGTAAAAGTTCGACTATGTGATAGGAACCCATTTGTTGGAACTTTTAAGACAGCATGTTGCAAATACAGATGTTTAATTATGCTTTTAAGTCAAGTAAATCGAAATACAGGTGTATGTTACTAGTTGCATAGTAGTACATCTGGGTCAGGAGTGCAGTATACATTAATGATAAAATGTTTTCATGTTCTGTACTACTTGAAAGCAAATGGGCAGGTGTTCATGGACTATAACCTTATTAGCTTCCTATAGCATGTGTTTTATACTCAGCTCAATGTGTAAAACAAAGCATGATAGCCAGTTTAGTAAGGCATGCACTAATTCTGCATATTGTGTAAGTGCAAAATATGCATCAGTACTGGAAGGAACAATGCCTTATACCAGATTATTAACTGCCTATGACAGAGGGCACGCCTTCAGTATGCATTTCTGTTTCTAAATGGTCACATGGTGTTACACATCTGCAGATATTACTCTGCATACATAGCCACATACTGGTCATGATTAAGTTGCATCCTGATGATTGTATATGTGTGTGTGAGAGTGTGAGTGCAGCTGTGCATGCTTGTGTTGTCTTTATGTATTCATACATCCACTTGCACACACGTGGATTGTCTGCATGCGTGTGTGTTTATGTGTGGGTGTGCAGTACAATGGTGGTAGGATAGTTACTTGTCAATGCACACAGTGTCATCAGTATCCTGGTCCTTGTCCTAAGTCACTATTTCATAATTTTCATTTTTATGCTTATATCCCACTTGCCTGAAGAAAATACATAACCCAGTTCTTAAGTTATCTACTTCCTATGTACATATCAAGAATAATAGAATCTAGAACAGAAGCTGCCATTAAAAATAATAATTAGTAGAGCATATAAAATATTGCATGATAACTGTAAGAATCAATCAGAGTAGGTTGGAAAGGATTAAGAGAGATTGGATAAGCAATTCACAAAGAAAAAATGGGAGGAAATATGTATATCTCACAAATATGCAACAAAATCTTGGAGATTTACGATTTTTGCCTGGAAATATTTATATAAATATTTTTTATACCCCAAGTAGACTCCAGAGAATTTTTCCTCAGGCAGATGCACTGTCAGAAATACTGGGTGGGCAGATTGGTCTGAGAAGGGTGATGATTTTTCTGAGCTATGATACAGAATCGGAATTGCCTAGACATGGTAAGGCCTTGCTGTCTCTTAATAATGGTGGCTGCCAAAAAGCAATTACTAGAAAACTGAAATCAAAATCTGAACCAACTATACTAGAAGTAGTGAATATAGTAACAGAGATAAAACAACTGGAATTGAAATCTTTAGAAAAGGGTAGGCGCAAACTACATAGAAAAAAAATGGGAATTGTGGGAACAATACATACAAGGGAGGAATGAGGTCTAAAAGGTGGCAGGACTTAAATGAGCTATGTAATGTTTGCGTGAGAAAGATTGAAAACATTATAAGTGATGTATAATGCTTGCAACTGGGAGTGTGTCATTATGGTTTGTGATATAAAATGCTTGCAACTAGGATTGTGTTGGTGTGGTTTGATTTAATTTATATAAATGTATGATTGCCTATGTAGTAAGTGATGGTATAATAAAGATGTTTCTTGCTTAAAAAGGCAGGAATTGAATAGTTTATTTAATATTGCTTAGCTTATATGATATATATAGCAATATATGTGAAGTATAATGTTTGTTAAATTAATAAAGTTTGATTACTTTTATGTCAATGTAAATTTGCCTATGTCACAAGTGATAATTCAATAAAGGTGTGTGAAAAAAACTAAAACAAGAAACACAAGAACAAATCTTGAAAAGAATTTGAGATTTCTGGTTGTACTGGAGAGCTTTGCTCATACTTTTCGAAGGTACTACATTTTGTATCTGTTATGTTTTCCTCTGTTATTATTTGTTAATTTTAACCACCAAAAAGCACTACAATTTATCTGTATAACTTTGTTGCATAATGACATACTGGAGGAAAACATCAATAAAAAGCAATAAAATGCATTGCTGTTTTAAGAATGTGAATATTTTATCATAAAATATTTCTTAGTCGTGTGTTGCTGTTAAACACTATTTGCAGACACTTTTTGTATTGTTTATATTTTTGGAACAGTTGATAGGTTTTGCAATTTATGTTTATTTTCTACTATTTCTTATAGATTGCCTGAGATTTTAAAATGTGAACAGAAGCCACAAACAGCTTTCTGCAAGCAGTGCTTTAGCTACAGTATATATGAAGGTTTTCAATAACAGCTCTTATGGGATACATGTTGAAGAAGCTCTGCATGGATATTTGATATTGTTTGCAGTTTTACATTCTTATATATACTGTTATAATGTCATAGATTTTTTACCCATAGAATGTGCTACAACTTTTGGTGGCTGAAAATTGGTGCTTGCAGACATCATCACCATCATCCTCATCATCATCAAACCTCTTTCTACCATTTTCTACATGGAGTTGACTAACCACCTTAATCTGCTCTATTTGACCATTTCTACAATTAGACCTACTTTGGCTCCATTTCTTCGTCTTTCCCATGGTGTACATACTACCACCCATCACAAGTGCTTCATCTGCATCACCTCTAGCTTTTTCAACTGTTCTGCCTTTAATACTCTGGTTTCCGTACCATACAGTAGTACTGGTCACAACACTGTTTTGCACACCTAACCTTTCGGCTTCTTTGGCATTCTTCTGTCATGTTATACCTTTGATACTTGGTGCTAGTTGGCTGCAGCCCCTCCAATCCTTGCTTTGACCTCCTCATTAAGATTTCCATTCTCTGCAACCACCGCTTTCAGATACTCAAGTCTGTTAACACATTCGTCTACTTTCCCTTCTATCTCATTTCTCAACTTTTACTGATTTTTTTTTTCCATTTGGTGCCATTACAACTGTCTTATCTGTAATCAGTTTCATCCCAAGTGCCTTCAGTTTTGCATTCTTTTCCCATATCCTTGCTGAAGTTCTTGTTCAAAGTCTCCTTTACTGGTATGTTGTCTGTATATATGTATTATATTAGCAGTACCAGAAACATTTTTACTATCTCTATTTTGCTATCTTTGTCCATGAACATTATTTCCACTGTCTAAGTTTGTTTCATTTTGTGACCATCTCTACCAAATTCTTCTTGCAGCCAGTTGCACATCGACTTCTATCCATACTCTTAAACACTTCATCCTCTGTCCCAGTGAAAAGGATAATCCTGCACAAATCAATGTGTCGATGCATAATTGCAAAGTATTGTTTTGCTCTTGTTGATCTTGTGCTCTCTCTTGATCTCTACTATGTACCTATATTGATCCAATATATGAAATAGTCTAGTTTGTGACTCTGGGTCTGTAATTTATAAAATGATACATCTGCAAATGATGCTATTTTTTTCTTGATAGCCGTGCCACTCATATCAACTTATTTGAGATTCCCTTATTTTAATTGCTAGCATATAATGCAAACAGTCAAGGAGAAAGAGAACATCCCTGTCTTGTCCATCTCCCAAGCTTCAGAATCTCTGAAATTCTGCCTGTCAAATTAATGTCTGCTTCAGCATCCTCATATATCCTTATTATCATGTGCATCATTTCCTTTGGAATTCCCATATTGGTTAGTACCTTTTTGCAAAGACAAAACTGATCCTGTAAAATGCCTTCTGGGGATTTAATCTTATTAACAGCAATCTATCTTTACTGTGCTGTGCTCTGGTTTGCATCATCTCTGATCTGTTAATATCATTAAATGTGGGTTCCTATTAATGCTTGAAATGTCATATGTCATATGGTTGACACCATATGATCGACATTTCAAGAGTTCGAAGGTTAAATGTAACGGCGCCGTTTGGTGCAGAATGGGAGCATTTCCCTTTTTGCACTGAAGTGCGATCTCAGAGTTGGTATATTTAAGTAGGGGGTGGGTGGGGGTGCAGAGGGGCTTGCCCCCCTGCCTGCACCGTTAAGGTAAGTTTTTTTTTTTTATTATATATTCGAACTTTTAAACTTCGATCGTATGTTGTCGAACATATGGGATTCGAAGTTTAAAAAGTTTGAATATATAATATAGACCCTGAAATGTTACTTCCCATTTTAGGAATCCGCATTGATTATGCCCAGCTATCTCTAGCAGACTTCTTACCAAACTCTTTGTTACTATACTCATACATATTTCAAATCATGATTCAGTGCAGAGATTGATCCATTGGTTCCAGAATCTAGGGTCAGCTGGAGCTCTAATCTCCTTTAAAAATGCTACTACCACCGCTTTCTTGAATGAATTTGGTGTCACTTGACCATTTATCACTCCATTAAACAACTCATGCCAAGAATGTATTATTTTTATTATTATTATTATTATTATTATTATTATTATTATTATTATTATAATCTCACTTAATATCCATACCATTCCCAGCAGACCATCCATACCAAGAAATTTCCTTGCAGCCTAGTGTTCTATAGTCTTAATTTCATCTATCATAAGATCAGAGGAGGTTACTATGCTAATGGTCCTGAGGTCCATACAAGCCTAGCCACAAGTTTATCCCCCAAAAAAGAAATCTCAGTCAGCACCTGTCCCCCCTGTCAGTGAAGGATGCAGGTGGAACCCCTGGGAGAAATTTGTGGTTTCCCATCCACTCATCAAGTTTTCACTTGAAGAGGGTCAGCGATGTACTCTGACGTGTATGGGGAAGTCTATTCCAGAGACAGGGCAGCATCTGGGAGACAAAACTGTCTATCCAGCAGGTTTTGTTAATGTCATATATTAGATTTTGGCCTTTCAAGTGGGTAATGCGTGAGGAGTTAGACTTACGGATATGGAGCATCGCTAGTAGAGCAGGGTCCAAAACTGGCTTGCAGGTGATACACAGATCACCTCTGAGTAATCTGTCTAATACAGAGTAGAGTGATAGTGATTTGAGCCTGTCTGCATAAGACAGGTGTTGGAGGTCATTGATTCTCTTTGTAGGCCTAATGAGGGAGGAGTACAGAGAGGCAATAACCTCCTTTTTTCTATCTTCATTTCCTTTACCGATTTTTCCAATCTTCTCTGTCTAATTTAGGAATGTCCAGTCCTTATAGAAAATTGTATCCTTGCCTTCCATTTTTTTTATTTCTCTTCAGTCCAGTTTTCTATCTCATACAATATTTTATAATACTTTCTCAAACTTCCCAATACCACCTTCTCTTTAGTTACCATTTTCCCTGCAGCTGGATGTTTTTTGGCATCGCCTTTGTAGTAAGTATTTAACATTTCTGGTACTATTATTAAAAAATACTAGAACTGACACTGCTTTCCTTCTTTAATTTATAGCCTCTGCATGATTCTCAGCTTCTGCTCTACCTTTACCCAATTCTTCTTTTTCCCTGTCTATTAACAATCCCTTCTTTGCTTGGTAATCGTTCACTCTTTTCAGCCCCTTGTTTAAATTTTCTCACACTTCTTTCAGATTATTTCATCTCCCTGTTTTAGTCATCACAAAGTTAAACTTGATTTTTCAATTGGCCAACACTTTTTGATTCTACATTTGTCTCAGCTCTAGATTGGATCAATAATTGTTCTACTGCTGTTCGCACCAATAACCTCATATTCTTTTTTGTTATGGAAATGTACCAGAAAGTATCAGTGCTTTATCCTGGTACTTGATTCCTAAAGTTATCAAACTGGCACATGTCTGTTTTTAATGACATCAAACTGGTACATGGTCAGGTAAGGCTATAGGGTATGTCTCATAGCACAACATGCTATACCTAACCCATATATTAGCATGAATATTATATAATCTAACATTGCTGTTCTAACTGATTTACATCCCTAAGGTCAAAAACCTTTAAATACTTTTGTTATAGGATCATAGGATCATAGGAAGTTACTAGGCTATTGGCCCTGAGGCCCTTATAAGCCTAGCCAAGAGTTTAATCCATGTTTAAACAAATCAGCATCCAATGCCCCTGTCTGGCAGGGACATGGGTGGAATCCCAGGGATGTATTTTCTATTTTTCATTCAGTTATCTAGGTTGCACTTAAAAAGGGGTAAAGAGGTACTCTGCTTGACATGGAGAGGGAGTATATTCCACAAATGGGGGAGTCTCTGGGACACACATCTGTCCCACCAACAAGTCCTACTGATGTCACAGACCAGGTTGAGGCCACGCGTGTGGGTTACTCAAGTGGTGCTTGACTTGCAGATATGCAGCAGTCCCATCAAGGTGGGGTCCAGGATCGCCTCGTATGCCAGACAGAGGTCACCTCTGAGGAATCTGTATGAAACTGAGTAGAGGGATAGAGCATTCAGCCTATCTGTGTATGGTTGATGTCTGAGGCCCTGGATTCACCTGGTGAAAAACCTCTGTGGTCACTCCAGCTGCTGCATGTGCTTTGTGAGGTACATGTCAAATGGAGCATTGTACTCAATAATGGGCCTTATAAGGGAAGAATTCAGGGATGTTATGACCTCCTTGTCCCTGGATGAGATATCCTTACTTATGAGGTGGGCCATGTAGAAAGCTTTCTGTACAATGGAAGCAACATGGTGGTCAAAAGTCAGGTTGCAAACTTAAAGATGTAATTTAATATTATTTAACACTCCAATACATCAAAGTGTTAATAAAATAAAATATCCAATAATATAGACTGTACTGACAGTAGCAAGGAAAATAATAACAAATAATTGGAAATCTGATTCTCCCCCATCATTTTGAGAATTTAAAATGCTTCTCACTGAAGTCTGCAATCTAGAACTTCTGACCATCAAGTAGAACTAATAAAAACATAAACAAAATCAGTATGTGGCAAAAATTATTTGATTTGCTAGAAAAATATTAATTGTGAAGAACATATTTATTAAAATCTGATATACATGTGAACGTTATTGTAAATAGTTATGTTCTTTTGTTAGCAATAAATTGTTTAACTTTTGTATTGAATATACTTGAACATCTTTTGTATTTAGTTCTTTTACTGAAAATTCAAGAAAGCTGTTTTCAAAAAAAAAAAAAAAAGTCAGATTGCTATCAATCTGGGTGCCCAAATCACTCACGACTGATTGCGTGCTTAGGATGTTGTTATTATTGTGATAATTTGTGGGGATGTCACTCTCCCCAAAAGGGATGATGATGATGCATTGTTTGGTATTCAGCTTGACGCCATGTGTCTGGCACCAGTCATTTGTTTGGGTGATGCCCATTTGGAGGACGTCCATGTCACTAGGGGAATTGATGACAGTGCCCATCTTGCAGTCATCTGCAAACTTTGTCAGTCATAGCCCATTTTTTTGGCCTGCAGCTCAAAAAAGTATATCTCAAATAACAGAGGCACCAAGACCGAACCCTGGGTACTCCGCTCGATACGGGTCTACTGCTTGAGGTGGCTTCCCCTGTTTTGACTAGGTGGATTCTGTCAGTGAGCCAGTTAACTACCAATCTGGGAACATATGGATTGATGCCTAGTTGATAGAGTTTATCTATTATGCCTGAATGGGTAATAGTGTCAAAGGCTTTGGCCAGGTCTTGTTTTTCTTAACTTCCATGGGCCCTCATCACATCTCTAATTTCTGACTAAATTCCAGTGTTTACTTAATGATTTCAGACCCTGTTTATGAGTAATTGTCTCCACCCATTTGTCCTTTATCTTTTTTTTTCTCCCATTCTAAGTTGAATATATACATTTACTATCAATAATCTCTGGCTCACCTCTGTAATGTCCTTCTCACAGCCAAATTTATTTGGTTATAAATCAGTATTAAAATCCCTCTCTCATTCTTCTTCTTTTTGTGCACTGTATCCTGTTATTCCACAGCTTTATTGGCATGTTGCTATCATCCAGATTTAAATGTGTCTCCTACAGAAACTCAGTTTCTGCCCCACTTTTTTTGAATGTATCTTTAAATCCTATCTTCCTCTACCTTGACATGCCATTCACATTCTCCAACTATACTGTAGACCTATCCATTTAGCTTTTGTCTAATTATTCAAGCTTGTGTCATATCCATATTGCCTTTTAACTGTCTTGCTTTTGCTTCTGAACCTCTATTGTGTGTTAATTTGAACCCCCCCCCTTCCAAGACCATAACACACACAAGCAACTTTTAACAAACTTTATACTAATGAACATCCTCCTGTTTACTACTCTTTCTAGAATGAGCACACCATTGGGGCATTACTAACTCTCACTGTGTCTCCCCTCTATCTTCCATAAAGCTTTTGCTGCTGTTCCAAATATTTCTTCCCAGCATGCATCCTGCATCCCACTCTCCCTACTGAGCACCCTTCCTTCCCATTCAGACTAAATATCTTAAACTACTTACTAGTTTTGTTAATATTTTATAATGCAGCCTATCCAATTGTGTTTTCCGATGTCACTAAACAGAACTGACTACACTCCCCCAACATTCAAATTCTTGTTTTCCCTAAGCTCTTTTATCTATCTTTATATCCAGTTTCCTTGGAAGTAATAAACAGATTTCTTCCACTTTGACTCCCTTATTCGCTTAATTTCCCTCCCCTATATTCTACTAGTTGCAGTAGTGCTGACTTTATTCGTTGGTTCTTGTGAATAAATTTGCCTTTGCTCTCACTGAATTATCCTATCATCTGTCACTGGCTCAGCTTAGTCAAGTCTTCTCTCTTTAGGCTGTCCTATAGTTCTCCCAGTTTTCTCAGAGTGCAGTCATCTCAAGCTATTCCTTTTAAATCAGTGTCTCAGTCCTACTTGATCCATTTCCCACCTGTACCCTTACACATTAATTCCTTAATTTCCTCATTTTTACATTTCACTTTATTACTTGTTTTTGTTTTGTTTGTGTTTTCTTTTTATCCTGCTATTTTAAAATATTAAGAGAAGAGAATTTACTTAAATATATTCAAACAGTATTTATATAAAATCTAGCACTGGTCACCTGTATCAGCTGTTAGTGTTTCCTTGTTAATTAACTGTGCATTGTGTACCCTGTAATGTTCTTGGTGAGAAACCTGTGTGGTCTCTCCAGTTGTTGCAGGTGCCTGGTGAGGTACATGCAAAAGGGAAAATTGTACTCAATTACTGCTCTGAGGGCCAAGTATAATGGAATTATGACACCCTTAGATCTAGATGCGATGCCTTTACTTATAGGTTGTGCCACATAGAAAGATTTCCTTACTACTGTGGATACTTGGTGGTCAATGTTCAGATTGCTATCAATCTGAGTACACATATCATGTACCACTGGGTCTAGACTTAGAGGACCACTGTCTATAATATAATTAGCAGGGATATCAGCTTTCTCAAAGGGAATAATAATGCATTTTTTTTGCCTTATGTTTAATACGAGGCTTTGGCACCAATCATTTGTATTAATCCTGTTTGCAGTATAGTAACATCACTGGGGGCCTCAATGATTGCTCCCAATTCACAATTATCAACAAACGTGGTCAGCCACAGGCTATTCATGTTTGCCAAGACTGCAGAGAAATAAATTCTGAACAGTAAGGGCCCAGCACAGAACCCTGTGGTATGCTACTGATAACTGGTCTTTTGCTAGAGTTGAAGTCACCCACTTTGACAGTACATGTCCTGTTAGTGAGCCATTTGGCTGCCCATCTGGCAGTGTAGGGGTTAATTCCCAAATGGGAGAGTGTATCTATAATACCTGAGTGGAGGGATGTCTCAAATGTCTTGGCTAGGTCAAGATGGGGGATATGCACTGTCTTACCCTCGTCCAGGGCCATGGTGTCTTTCTCGAAGAAGTCAACCATATTTAATATTCATGAGCTACCATTAACAAATCCAAACTGCATTGGGTCCAGAGTTTGGAGATTACCTATGCCCTTGATAATAAAGTCCATAATGATTCTTTCCATGATCTTGCAGATGAAGCTATTCAAGCTTATGGGGCTATAATTCCCAGTGTCAGTTGATGGTTCTCTGTGGTGCTACATTTAACAACATCTGCTGAGAAACTGGTAACTCTATTATGAAGAAGTCTTTTTCCTGGATGAACGCGCTAACCCGTTGAATAAAAACAAAATTTGTTTCTACTGAGTGGTGCTTGTTGTGCCAGCATAAGATTACATCTTTTGTTTTTGGTCAATAATGACCATATAATTGTTCTGTCAGTTTTATTAAACACATCAAAAGTATAAATTTTGTCAGTAAGCATCAGTAATCAAGCAACACCAACCATGGGTATATACAGCATTAACCAAACCTAGTCACGGGTTATTGCTTAAATATGCCTTAACATTAGCATATTAAAACAGTTTCTTAACACTTTGGCAGAATGTGAATATTTATGCTCATTAGCTGTGCAACAGTCTTTCTTGAGAGAATTGAAATTTATTCTTGCAAATATATTTCCAATTCCTTGTAGCTCATACACAATTGCTAATATAATGTACCTGCTTTGCAGTCAAGTAACTACAATTGCACATTCCTTTAGTGTGACTAATTCAAAAGAGAGTTTTAGGCATGATGGGTGAATGTTTCCATAAAATACTAGTACTCTTCTTCCCCCACCCTTAAAATAAGATATCATAAAAATTGTAGTGTTTGCTATCCGAAATTTATTTGTTCCAATAAATGTGTCGCTTTGCAAAAATACTATACATGACTCATGAAGCTTAAGATATTTCTCTAGTCTTCCTCTTTTACAACCACTATTTAAACAATTTAAATATAACTCTGATAATCTTAATTATAGACTAGTATTTTTTATCTGCATAGTTTACTCTGATAAATATAGAAGTTAGTGTTTGACAACAAACATTATTTAAGACATTTGCCAAACAATTGAAGAATATATTTAGATATTGCTCAGCAGTCAGGCCATATAAGAACAAGAATGTTTACATATCTCTTTGTAACAGAATACATACTAATTTACCTACAGAAACTTATTTCCTAGTCTGACTATGTAAATGTAAGCAAACTACCTTGTGTCTAACCTCACTTGAGACAGATGTTTTCATAACAGAAATGACCAATTGATATGAAGTTTTAAACGTGCACTTCCTCTCTAAACCAAATCATATTAACACAGTAACTGCAGAGCATATTTTTTATCAAACTGGATATAAGAATGTATGGAAAGGGAAAGGAAAAGAAGGGAAGTGACAAAACGAGGAGGAGAAAAAGGAGTACGAATGCAAAAACAATGTTATTAGAAGTGAGAAAGCTCTGTATCGCAGTATACTTCCTTTCTAGTGATTATCACTAATTCCTCATTATTTCTTATTGCCCTTCCTAATGTCATAATCAGGCATATCTGTTAATTTACTATATGGATCCTTGAAATGTGATACAGTGTTTTGGAGAATGATAAACAGTTTTTTTCAATGTTTAGACACTGAGAACATTTATAAAGTTAAAGAGTAGCAGATTATGAATGTTTGAAAGAGAGAGAAAATTAGAGATGTATTGCACTTTGAAATAGTTTGAGCAAATAAGTCACACATTTAGTATCATAATATTTTGTCATGTTATCAACATAAAATATTGGGGAATTCAATAAAGCCTGCATGGAGTGATTTTTCCTTGTAGGCATAGTGGCACAGAGCTTACACAGAAGTAAGCAGGCATGCGATCCAGTAAACAGAGCAGAGGGGCGTGCGCGAGCATGCGAACATGGAAGTGTCTGTGGCATGCAAATCACCTCCTAAGCAGGTGAAATGCATGTAAAGGAGGGTGCTGGAGCAATCCAGCAAGCAGATAGACAGTCCTGCAGACCCCGTATTGGTGTCTGAAGTATACGCGGAACATTTCCATGTACAAGAAAATAAAAACTGAACAGGGCTGTAAAAGCCCATTTAGAAGGTCAGTAATTGCATGGTAGGCACAGATATATGCAAAACTATGCACTGTGTGTCCAAAAAGTAATGCAAAACAATTTAAGCTTTTTTTAATACGCATATTATATTTGCGTGGCGAGCAGCAGTGTGCAAACATGCCGTAATGCAAAAAAAATATACATTGAAAAGTGTAAAAATGGAAAATAAGATATATGTGAAAATAATGCATTATAGGGTAGATTTCTGTGGTTGCTAATGAGGCAGGCCCTGAATAGTGAAGTATCCAGGTTGTATGCAAATGAGCTGGGGTTACTGAATAGCAAAAATGGGTTACTGTGTCTGCAGATAAAATCTGTGTAGCCCCAGAACCATGTTGGTGCCACAGGAGAGCTAGCTGACATCAAAAGGGTGTGTGTCACTATCTGTTTAAGCAGATTGTAGCTGAGCAGTGCCCGTTTGCCCAGCATGCCTCTCAGCTAAGCAGGAGTGTGTGTCCAGTGCTGCTAAGCTTTGTTTAGTGTTGGTGCGCTTGTTTTAGCTGGTTTGACTGTGTTTGTGCTCTGCACTGCTGTGCTTAGCAGGGAAGGTAGTCAAAAGAAAAAACAAAAAAGGAAATAGCCTTTGAAAGCCATTCATGTATAAATTATTAATAACCCCTGTTCCCTCAGTGATGTATCTGGCAGGTGGAATGCATCATAGCTAAGCAATCACATAGGCTGCATCTGCAGCAGTACTAAAAATTATGCATACACCCTACAATCTGATTTTTCCCACATACACTGCACCATTGGAGTACAGACTTGGGAATTTTAAATGACAGAATGCTATGGGGCTGCTGCATGTCTGCTACATCTGTATGTGCTAGATGCTGGGGTCAGTGCGGATGTAGCTGCTAAAAATTGGCCTAGACTGAGAAGGAGAAGAGTGTTCAAGCCCATGGTAACCTTTCAGGAGCTACATGAGCTGGAGATTGTAGAGCACTACAAGGTGGACAGGGACATACTACAAGAACTCACTGACCTCTACTGTCCTCAACTGAGACCCAGAGCCAACAGAGGGGAACCCAGCACATTGGAAACAAAGGTATGTGTAGGCCTTAGAATACTAGCTACAGGTACTTGTCAAAGACCAACTGGGAACATGATGAGGGTCTCACAGGCATCAGCATCCAGGGTACTCCATCAGTTCCTGGCTGCCATGGAAACACATGCCCGTGAGCACATTTATTTACCCTGCACCCCTGAGGAGAGGGCCAGCAGTATGCATCTCTTCTGCCATGTAGCACATTACCCTGAGGTACTGGATGCCATAGACTCCACTCATGTACACATCAAAGCACTGACTGATGAGGAGGGTAGAGTCTACATCAACTACAAGGGGTATCACTCTATCAACTGCCAGGTCATGTGCAATGCCCAGGGCATTATCATGAATGTGTGTGCTGACAGCTCTGGCAGTTATCATAACTCCCATACCTGGCACGCATCACAGCTGTACCAGATGTTTACCAGGTGGGACATCCCATACGGTCATCTACTGCTGGATGCTGGCTATGCACTGCAACTGTGGATGATGACACCCATCAGAAATGCACACACAGCTACTGAAGAATACCATAATGAGGCACATGCACAAACTAGAAACATCATAAAGTGTGTTTGGGCTGCTCAAGTCACAATTCTGGTGCCTCAATATATCTGGTGGAGCCCTGTAGTACTCTCCAGCCACATGTGCACAGATGTTCACAGTATGTGCCATACTACACAATATGATCCTGCGGAATCAGCTGCAGCAAAATCATTACAGGGAAGGGACACACAGCCCCTCGCACCAGGGCCAAGGTCCCCACAGCCACACCCACAGGGGGACTCAGAGGAGGAACCCCTTGAGGCTTTCCCTATAGGAAGACATAGGTGTGCCCAGTATGCCCTGGCCTTTGCAAAGAGGCAACGCATAGCACATGCAGTGACAATCTAGGGACTAACACCTTACTCCGACTCACATTTATTTATTTTTTATTTATTTAAATTTTTTTTTACCAGGAAAATCCGACTTGGAATGAAGCCAATTTTCAGTGGAGGCCTGGGAAGAAATGCTCCAGAGATATGTCTTTGTAATGTGGGAGGAAACCAGAGTATCCAGAAAAAACACACATGAATGCAGTCAGGACATGTAGACTCCGCACAGAAGGCACTCCAGCTGTGAATCAAATCAGAAAACCTTTTGCTGTGATGCAACTACACTACTTCTGCACTACTGCACTGTTCTGGAAACCTAAGGTCATCATGGACCTGTTATTGCTCAATCTCATGTGGCTGAAAGCCACTTGCCCTTCTAAGAAGTTGGACATGAACACACGGGGCTGCATAACTAGCTAGCATGGCAGAGCCTCATTCGTTATTGGAATTAACCAGACAAATCACTCCACCAACTAAGAATGGTCATGCACCACCACCCACAGAATCAAGAAAGAGCTAAATACATAGTAAAAAGGATGACAGCCACATCACACAACCTGTACCTTACCAAGTATTGATTGTGTACTGCGTGCGTCAGACCGAGTCAGCCCTGCAACACAGGTATCTCAACTGCTGCATTCACAAGGCAAGTCACTCTCCTTTACAGCAAATGTAGAGGATACTAGACTATGGTAGCATATGTATGGACCTGCTGCATGTATGCAAAGGAGTAGAGTGGAGTACTGGGCAACTTGCAGAGAACTAACAGCTATGTGGGACAACAGGTACTCTGTCCAATACTGACTACCCCATAATATGCATTAGGTCACAAGGCAGTAAAACTCACTGCAATATGCAAGGTAAATGCCAAACAGCAGGGTCATAGGACAGGCATATGACTGTCAATGGTAGAGTCCCTTACTCCCAAAACATCAGTGTTCCCATACAACTACAGTAACGTTTGCATGGATATATCAGCAGATAACACAATCCCAGGGCTGTCGCAAACAACCTGGTAAGTTGTTATATTTTCCACAATATGCAGGGATCAAAGTGTATGTCTGTCTGCTGTCTGCTGTTGATAGTGTAAGGAATTAAACCACACTTTCTGGTGGCTGGTGTGCCTCAAGTACATTAGCATGGTTGTTGGTGTTTATGGTTCAAAGCTGGCTGCACCTGCAAATTTTGCATGTGAAGTACTCCCAGGGTAGTCCCACAGTCTGTCAATATGCCACAATCTGTGACTGCAGGAAAGCTGGACAAAGCCAGAGACAATGGAGGGACAGCCAGCCAAACCTACAGACATTATACTTGCTATGACTAAACTAGAAGGTGGCTAGTAAAACAGCAGGTTGCAACAGGTCATAGTAGCAGCAGGATGTAAAGGCAATCACTTACTTGTGTCAGTACTTACAACAATTCACTGGGCTCCATTTAGTAGTATATTACCAGAAAACACAACTGTATGAGGAACAGAGCAGACATATGGGACAGAATGATGGACATCCTGCTAAAACATGTACAGTGAGAGGTGTGAAGACTGTCACCTTGTGTGTGGTGTGACATCATGTACCCCAGTCACATCATACCTACAACCACTTAGAGCCAGAAATCTGGACAAAGCCATGAACAGTAGTTGGACAGAGGCCCAAATATAAGGAGGATTAACTACTGGCCAGACAAATGTAGAAAGTCCAGAGAATAACAGGTCTTGCAGTAACATGGATTTCCTGGTGTGTATGGAGTTAGGAACTCCAATGTCTGTCATCATTTCCTAACATCATAGGTTCATAGGTAGGTACTAGGCTATTGGCCCAAGGGCCTACGTAAACCTAGCCAAAAAGGTTCCCTGGCTTACACCACCCAAGAAAGTTATTTTCCTGTGCCACTGTCAAGCAGAGACACAGAAGTGATCCCTGGGGTGTATTTCCTATTTCCCATCCACTCATCAAGATTATTTTTGAAGAGTGCTAATAAAGAACTTTGCTTGACATAGATGGGTAGCCTGTTCCAGAGTATGGGAAGTAACTGGGACAGGAATCTATCCCTCCAGCATATCCTATTTATTGTGGTGACAAGGTTTAGGTCCCTAGAGCATGTAGCTCAGAGGGATTGGGATTTCTTTAGGTGTAGCATGTCCAACAGCTCTGGGTTTGACATAGCTTTATATGTTAGGCAGAGATCACCTCGGAGTAGGCGATATTCTACGGAGTAAAGCTGGAGTTTTTTGAGACGGTCAGTGTAGGGCATTTGTTTGAGGCCAGTAATCCTCTTTGTGAGGTACTTCTGTGGCCTTTCCAGCTGCTGCAGATGTCTTGTGAGATACATTACAAAAGGGGCGTTGTACTCTATAATGGGTCTAATGAGTGTCGAGTAGAGAAGAACAATGACCTCTTTTTTTCCTGGATGAGAACCCTTTTATGATGAGGTGTGCCATGTAGAAGGACTTCCTGACTACTGTGGTGATGTGACTATCAAAGGGGAGACTGCTGTCCACCTGGGTCCCAAGGTCTCTTATCACACATTCAGTGTTAAGTAGATTGCTGCCTATGTGGTAGTTCATGGGTACAGAGTTTTTACCAAAGGGGATGACACTGCACTTTTTGGCATTGAGCTTGAGGCCATGGCTCTGACACCAGGCATCTGTCTAAGCGAGGCCCTTCTGTAGGATGTCCACATCATTTTGGGACTTGATTATGGCTCCTACTTTGCAGACATCTGTGAACTTCTTTAGCCAGAGGCCTTCTGTGTTAGCCTGTACTTCAGAGAAGTAGATACCAAACAAGAGAGGTCCCAGGACGGAACCCTGTGGTACTCCACTTGTCACTGCTTTGAGGTCAGATTTGGAGTCTGCAACTTTTACAGTGTGGGTTCTGTCAGTGAGCCAGTTGGCAACCCATCTTGCGACATAGGGATTTATACCTAGTTTAGTGAGTTTAGCTATAATTCCAGACTGGGGGATGGTGTCGAAAGCCTTGGCAAGGTCAAGATAGGTTGTATGAACCACCTTACCCTTATCTACGGCTTTGGTGACTGCCTCAAAGAAGTCCATCAGGTTCAGGAGGCATGATCTGCCTTTCACAAACCTGAATTGGATGGGATCCAGAGTTTGGAGGTTACCAATATCTATGTTAATGAGTTCCATGATGATCCATTCCATGGCCTTGCAGACCAGGCTCGTCAGGCTAATAGGTCGATAGTTCCTGGGATCAGTAGTGGCTCCCCCTTCGTGGAGTGGGATAACTGTTGCTGTGTGCCATTCAGTGGGCACAAAGCCTGATGCAAGGCTATTATTGAACATGGTGCTTAAGTGGGGAGCCACTTCGTTCTGAAATTTGTGTAAAATGTAGCCTGGTATGTTGTCCGGTCCCATGGATGCTGTATTTTTGGCTTTAGAGAGTGCAACTTTTACCTGCATAGTTGTGATTATAGGGACTCTGCATTCTTCCTGTATAGATATGGGCCCTTTCGGGGGTGAGGGGGGGGTAATGTTAGCACTGAACCTATCTGCCAGGATGTTGGCAATATCAGTTGGTTCTGTAATTTTTGTGCTGTTATGCTGTAACTCAGAGCAGATCTGGGTGCTGCCATCAAGATTGTTGACATAGCTATAGAATGCTTTATGGTTGTCCTTAGAATTGGTGGAGATTTTGTTTTCGTAGCTAGTTTTGGAAGCTATTATAAGGGATCTCAGCTTCTTACTGAGGCTGACCAGGGAGCTCTTCCACTCATGGGATTTTGCTCTCTTTTGCAACAGTTTCTTCCTTCTGTTGTACAGCTTGTTTATGGCAGGGGACCACTGTATTGGCTTCCTTTTTTTGGAGGATAGCATCTTGGTTCTGTATGGCATAGCACGATCCATGCACTCGTGTAAGTGCTTATAGAGTGCATTTATGTAGGATTCAGCAGTCGTAACTGTATTGTCCATTTGCATGGGTGTCATGAAATTCACCACTTCTGTCTTAAGAAGCATGAAGTTGGCTTTGGAGACATCTTTTACTGTGGTTTCCTTAATGGGGGCTATGGGTGGGATTTGGATATTAAGGGTGATTAGCTTATGGTGAGATCGGACCAACAAGGAGTTGACTTCAGGTGTGGAACACCAGTCACTCATGTTGGTAATGACTAGGTCTAGGATATCGTTGCCCCTGATGGGGGTGTGGATAAGTTGATTCAGGGTATTGGAGTTTATGAATTCCAGAAAGCGTTGAGCTAAGGAGTTGGTACACGAGAAGTTTCCCAGTTAATGGTGGGGTAGTTGAAGTCACCCATTATTAGGGTGTTTGGTTGAACCCTAATATTTTCCAGTACATCAAGAAAAGAGGAGTGGGAATCCTGGGGCATGGTGGGGGATCTGTAGCAAGCTGCAATTTGGATTGCAGTTTTGCCCAGAGTTAGTTGCACTTGGATAACCTTGTATGCATTATGCTGAGCAACTAGCCTGGAGGTGTGGATATCCTTAATGAATATGGACACACCTCCACCGTTGGTGTTTCGGTCCAGGTTACATGGCCAAGAAGTGTGGTATAAGTTATAGTCTGGTAGTACACGGGTGCTGTCTGGAGCCTTGAACCAGGCCTCAGTCACTGCACAGATATCGATGTTCTCCATTTTAAGGAGTGTCTTGAGTGAGTGTATTATAATGATTTGCCACTGATGTACCAGAAAATCACAATGCTATGTAAAATGTACCATAAATATGATGCAAAACCCTGTACAGTCTATTATAATCTATGCAGTCAATAGGCATGATTGATATATTACATTCAGCA
This sequence comes from Protopterus annectens, assembly GCF_019279795.1. NCBI lineage: Eukaryota > Metazoa > Chordata > Ceratodontiformes > Protopteridae > Protopterus > Protopterus annectens. The sequence goes on from NC_056729.1 coordinate 984,272,357, forward strand.
CACAGCTGGGGAATCCCTTGGACAAAATATCAGGGAGGTGCTGGACTGCTTAATCAGGTGCAGCAGCCAATTGACTGCAGCACACAAAATCCTGGAATGGAGTATAGGTAGGTCTGGCCTAAAGTCACCTTGTAAGTACTGACAGTCACACTGGGCATGTTGCTACACTAAGCTAACTTGAGCCTATGTCTGATGTCTCAGCTGCCTGTAGAACTGATATGTGAAAATATGCCTATGCATACAGACAGCTATGTATATGTATCTGTCTCTCCCTATTCCCCTCACACATGATTACCCTATCTATTAGTATATGGCATACATACCTATATAAATATATAATATAGGTAACATATATAAATATATGATATAGGTAATATATATATATCTATATATATATATATATATATATATATATATATATATATATATATATATATGGATCTACGATTTTAAATCGAAAGTACGGTTCATCAAACCATACTTCCTCAAACTTACTTCCATGAAAGTGCATCAAAAATGCACTTTTGCGGAATAAAAAGAAAAAACTTACTAAAAAAAGTAAATGATACACCAACTACTTAAACCACAAAAGGAACACTGTTGTGACCCATAGTCAGGAACTGCAAGTAGCACCAACTCAAATAATGACGACAGTTTACCTAGGTTTCGTCTTTAATGAAACAGACTTCTTCAGAACAAACAAGTCCACACACCCTGAAAATAATAAATACTCTTCCACTAATTACATTCAATTAACATACCGATCCTCCAATGCAATATGCAAATAAGCTTGCCTTCAACCTTAAAATGTAATGTATACATCAAATACACTCATACCAACATTACTATAGTAAAATCCATATTCCTAATGAACCTTCTAAATACATATATAAAAACATATAAAAAGACATATAACACACTGTACAACATTACTTCACAATGCATAAAACTTCCATACTCTGATACAAAAATTAGAAAAGCAAATAAATGAAACCACGACAATATATGTGTGCCCAAAATACATTCCATGCTAATTACATTTTTATACATACCTCCATTAACCCATGATGTGTTTTAATTTTAAAATTGGGGCTAAACTTATATTATCATTGATGCCTGGAAATACGGTAGCATCCAACCTTAGCTGCCACTTCATTTCACATATATCATGGTGCACGTCTAAAACAGCACCTTGAAAATCTTTTTTAATATGCTGTATTACACAAAATTTAAATTGAGAAACAGAATTTTGTTCTATGTGCCTAACTAAAGCATTAGTGCTTCTCATATGCTTAATATCCAAAATGTGCTCACTAAGTCTTTCTTTGAAGGCTCTACAAGTCTTTCCTACTTAGAAAGCTGAGCATTGTGCACATTTTGCTAAGTAGACCACATTTTTGGTGAAACAATCAAAATGCCCATATATACCAATGGGCACATCCATTACTTCTATCTTAGAACCAGTAAACAAAATGTACTGACATACATTACATCTGCCACATTTAAAATTGCCCTTGACTATGTTCGAATCACTCATGTCACCAAAACCACCTCCACCCCTTTCAAATAACTGCTTAAATGACCTTCCTTTTCTATATACATTTTTTGGAACCTTGTTCAATTTACTCCATACATGATTGTCCAATCTTAATAACCTCCGATTATTTTGAATAATTTCAACAATATGTTTAGTATCATAGGAGTATGTTGTGATAAAATATATTTCAGATTCCGGCATTTCAGTGATATTTTTTATCGTATCACTTCCCCTTTTATTAATTAAATTTCCAGTATAATGATTGTTGTTTATTAAACAATTCCCATTACCATTCATTGTTAATAATGCCATATAATTTCCTTAATTTCTTTTGCGTACTACTTCATCACCAATAGAGTCATACAACTCAATAGGATAACCTCGTTTGACAAACATGCTCTTTATAAATTCCAGCTCATCAATGAAATCCTGGTCCTCACTCACCATTTTGGCCGCCCTAACCATCTGAACTTTAACAATGGCCTTTTTCTGATGACTAGGATGCCAGCTTTGATAATTCAAATATGAATTTGAAAAGGTGGGTGTTCTATAAGTACCAGAAGTCAGGCAATTTGACTTTGTCTACCTTTAATTGAACATCCAAATATGATAACTCATCCCCACTAAATTCAAAAGTAAACTTCAAAAAGTCTACTGCATTATTTATGTATTCAATAAACGTATTCATAATTTCCACACTACCTTCCCAAATCACAAAAATATCATCAAAAAAGCGAGTGTAATGCCAAATATGTTGCATGTATTGATTGTCAAAGACAAACTGCTGCTCCCAGAAGGACATTACATAATTGGCATATATGGGGGCACAAGCAGCACCCATTGCCACACCAGTAATTTGCTTAAAATAATGGCCTTCAAAAAATATATAATTATTGTCTAATACAACTTCCATTAAAGTGACAAAAACATTGATGCAATCCTGTTCATGCATCCCAGTTTTTACTAACTGAGCTTCCAACCACTGTAATCCAATGTCACTTGGAATCACCGAAAATAGATTACAAACATCAATAACCAAGAGAATAGTTTGTTCACTTATCCTAACTGTTCTAAGCTTCTCCAAAAAATTCCATGAATCCTTAGTGACGTATTCAAATTTCCTTATCCCTTTTTGTAGATGGAAATCCAAGAATTTGCTGATAAAACAAGTTTTACTTCTCTTTCCATCAACAATAGGCCTAAATTTGACATTGCTTAGTCCATTATGTAATTTAGGGATTCCAAAAATGCTACTCACCATTGGAAAATCATTTTTTAAATAATAATACTCAACCTCATCAATTTGCCCTTGCATTAATAAATATTCTATCATTAAATCAGTTTTTGAATATGCTATATGTACCTGATTTAAACTACTCTCCTCATAAGTCTTATCCCCTAACATACTTAACATATAGTTAGTATAATCATTCCTATCCATGATTACTGTACCACAACCTTTATCAGGCTTCATGAACCTAAAAGTTTTGTCATTAATTAATTCCTTCAATAAGGCTTGCTCGTCTTTATTTAAATTGTTAACCTTGTTAAATGCTCTATTTTTAATAGTATTCCTACTTCTCCTCATGTATTCCCTAATGTCTAATTCGCATATTTTCTTATAGAACACTATGGTTCCATTTAAAGGGGGATTAAATTTACTTGGCTTTCTCAAGGCAAACCTTCCTTGTTCAACAGTATTTTCAAAAAACAACCTAAGGTTCATTCTCCCAGTTAGCATTTTTAAATCAATCAAAACTTCATTTAAATTTCCTTTCATCACTGGAATGAACGAAGATCCTTTTGATAATAATTGCGCATGCTCTTTACTTATTTCTTTGGTGGAATAATTATAAACTCGATAATCCCCATAAACATTGGGGATTATATGTGGACTATTTATTAATACAGCATTATCAGCCTCCTTCATAGCATCAATGACTTCTAATATTTGGCTTAGCTCCCCATCATAACTAAAATTAAAATTAAAATCTGTCATTGTTACATCACTTGCGACACTAGTAATATCATTGTAACTTAAGCAACCAGAACTCATGGAATAACATACTCCATTTTGCCCCCCTAACTAAAAAAAGTAAAGTAACAAACTAAACAGTGTTATGCAGGGGAGCAAGCCTCCTTGCATCTTCCATATGGGGGGCTGCACCCCCACACCCCCCTACTTTAATATTCTCACTCTGAGATTGTACTACAATGGGGAAAAGGGGATATTCCCTTACCCCCACTATACTAAGATCTCAACAAATCTTTCCTTAGTTGTACATCAACA